>NC_079427.1:27566515-27866515 GCF_026213295.1 Gadus chalcogrammus | reverse complement strand
TTCGCCAAAACTTTAGAATTCTCGGGACACACGCAGTTAATACCTATGACAGCTCCAAGGATGACAATCAGAGAATTCTTATTTTAAGTTGTATATGTGAGTGAGTGAGTGAGTGAGTGAGTGAGTGAGTGAGTGAGTGAGTGAGTGAGTGAGTGAGTGAGTGAGTGAGTAAGAGAGAGAGTAAGAAAGAGATTGAATTTGCATTGTGCTGAATAGATTATTTGTGTGCTTGGATGTACTCTGTATTTGGTCCCTGAATGTAACCTATGTCCACTGTTTTAGAGAAAACGTAGAACCACCACTGGGATTAGTGATTCTGTGGTTCTTGGAGACTCTCCATCGCGTCGGAACATCATGTGGTATAGATCATTACATCTTGGTACACAGAGCATTGGTGAGACAACGGTTTGGATCAGAGGGAGAAGGTGTTTGGAGAAGGGAGAGGAATGTAAAGAAAGAAAAAAGGGCGGATGCGGACCGACCCAGAGGTAATAAATCAGCGGAGAGGAGGCTGGGGGTCGGTTTAGCTCAGGAAGTAGAGGGTGTCTTGTAACCGAAAGGTTGCTAGTTCGATCCCCATCTCCTCCTAGCTGAGTGTTGATGTGTCCCCCCTGAGTAAGTTACATGGTGATCACAGGATTTAGGAATAATTATCTAGACTCCAAAACATGAGCAATTAGCGTTAAAAATTGTCTGCACACCACACTCCACAGGAGTCAATGGGTTCAATGGCGCCAGGGTAAAGTGACTCATCAAAAGAGGAGCAGACCCAACCCATGGACTCTGCGTGGATAGGTGGATGTTATTTTGGTGCTTGGACCTGACGAGGTCTAGGTGCCAAGATAACAACACAAATAAAATATTTCCTTAGAGATTATGATAAGTAATAGACAATTTATTAAAAGTGATCTTATAATTTAGAAAAAACAATCGGCAATACTTAAAAATTAGACCAAATAAGTATGATAAAACGTTATCCAAATTTCTAATTTAGGTTATCCACAATGACAAAATGTCATTTAAAATAAATAAGCAAAAAAAAAAAAAAGGATGTGTGTGTGAGCCTGTTCTCGTGTGTGTGTCTGGGCTGCCTAGGTAGGGGAGAATCCTCTCCTACTCGGAGTGATGGGATACACAAGCATACTTCAGATAAAACAACATGGTTAATTAGTAAATGGAAACAATGTATCAATTCAGTGTTGAATAAACTAGATAAGGACAACGTAGAGGGTTTGGCTTTGGTATAGTAGTGAATCAAAATGTGGAAAACACTAAATGCAATCAATAGGTAGAATAAAAGGTTTAATTAGGTCGTCCAATTTAAATAGATAGTGAAGGGCAATCGGGTAGGATTATGAAGAGAATTGTGATTTTGAGTAACGGTTAAGACAGAAGTGAGTCGCCCAATATTGAAAATGCAAGTTTTAATATTCTGATTTTTGTTTTCTTTCACATACTTTACTTTTGCACATGTTGAAAATTGTATGACCTTGTAGCACATAACCGAAGGGTATTAGCTTAGGATTTCTATGGATACTTTTGTTTGTGTGTTGTTTGACCATATGATTGTATGATAACAAGATATATGTTCATTGTTGTATTGTTAAATAATGACCTGTATTTCCTATGAGACCCACAATGTGAATACCGTTTCAGTATTATCGGGGACGCGTAGTGGTTTTTCACTATTTCGATAGAGTTGTTCCCACACGGTTGATGGTGTTGATGATTTAATCTACTTTGACTATGTTTTCGGTGTGGTAAATGGTGCATTTACCACAATAATGATTTAAAATATTATTGTATGGTCATCTGAGATGACCAAGGAGGGATTGTTAAGTATTTTAAGAAGCTGCATTACCCTCACATAGCCACAAGGGGAGCAAGACCTTATTGAAGGCTGCTCCACCACAGAAGGCATCAGCTTTGGTTAGGTGAAGAAGCCGAAGCCATCACGCCCACTAGGCCACGCCCACTTGACGTCCTCTCTAGCGGGTGATTTCGAACTCCAGAGGCAGAGATCAATAGGTAGACGGCGCAGAAAGCCACCCGGGCCTATGCCCGGGGGGCTTGAAGTAGATCACGGTATTTTCCTCTCACACGCGTTAGATACAATTCCCTCCCTGAAGCTTCATAGTTTACCATACCGAAACATGCCGACTTTATAACAAATAAAGTGAGTTAAAGTAAAGCAACCCGGGATTGGACAACTTTCTTCAAGAATATGCAACAACTCAATATGTCGAGTTGTTTCTGGAGATAAATTAGTACAATGTACAGAGAGATCCTCATTTGCATTTCACCTGCCATTCTTTTGATTAGTTTCTCGGTCTATAGCGCAAGCTTGTGGCAGTGTCATGGCAGTGTCATGGCAATCGAACGTCATCGTTTCTGAAAGCCTCCGTCTGTCCACACTACAACGCAAACCCAGCGTTTTCATTTATCCACCTCAGCGATCGTTTTCGAAAAGGACTAAACGGATGAATATTGATGCATTTGTAGATTTACCCGGGTTAGTACTGTGGACGGGGCCTCAGTTGGAAGCATATCAGGGCCTTGAATGGGCAGTTCAACCATTTAACACATTAAGGCCAAGTGAAAACTGCTCAGAAAAATCCAAATCTTTCACATATAGCAACTTTTTTTTTTTTAAAGTAACTCAAATAGTTACTTTCCCTGGTAACTAGTTACTTTTAATATAGAGTAATTCAGTTACTAACTCAGTTACTTTTTGGAACAAGTAGTGAGTAACTATAACTAATTACTTTTTTAAAGTAACGTTCCCAACACTGAATACACACTAGCGAAATGTATTGTAGAGCGTAGACTTTGCCCTGTTACATTAATATTGAACATTGAAGTTGACCGTGGCTAAGGGTGTTGATGATTTTGTATGTGGACGAGCCGGTGTTTAAGATCGCAGGCGCCGATAGCGATGATGCGGCTAAATAAATAAGCTAGTCATGTTTTGTGTGGGCAGTGGCGGAGCCAGAATAATTTTATAGGGGTGGCCAGACTGGGACCAAAATTCACATAGTGGTGGCCACATAAATCAGAAACATGATTGTTTTCATTAAGCATCTAAAGTCGGCTTTACCTGATAGCATTAGGCCTTTTCATGCCACTGACATGGTTACCAGGCAGCGGAAAAAACTGTACTAGTTTATTCTAACTATTATAGTAGTCCCAGTCCCCAATCCCATTTTACTAAATTGATGCAGTTAACTTAAACATACTGTCACGACACAGAACGGGAATCAATTGCAGATCAAAAAGGATTTATTCCCATACAGTCCAGCGGGCAAATCAGATTCCAGGGCCCTGTACCACGAAGCTCGCTTAGAGGGTTAGCGAGGTATGTTGAGCTCCAAGCCTGGGTTAGTTGTACCACGAAAGTCGATCTCTTTTAGCGTCGCTGTATCACCATGGTGACTTATGCTCGCAACCAAACCTGGTCGGGAGCAGTTTTTCGGCTTAGTCTAGCCGGAGATCGGCTACTTAAATCGGCGTGCGCAGCTTCCTAGCCCCTCCTCTGACAATGGGGTCACCATTTGTGGGTGTTCCCGTGGACCCCGGCGCACTTCTCGTACAGGCGTCTCTCCGGAGACAGAGGGTTTTACGGGACAGAACCGATCCCTTGGCATTGTCTGACGATATTCAGATTTCAGACTTTATTGTCATTGTGCAAACAACGAAATTGGGGTTCTTCATGAGAGATACAGATTCTCATTAGAGGGTGTTCGTTATTTGATCGTCCTTTTGGACCTTATGTAGACAATGATTACTGTTGCGCATTGTGGCTGTTTCCCAAAGTGAAGGCTGCAGCCTTGCTAGGACGCGTCCTTGCTAGTCGCGTCCTATGGAGATGAGACTAGAGTGCTAGCTCGAGTGCTTCCTAGCGTTTGTAACGTCTGACTTTGGGAACGACTTGGTAGTGTGGAAGCGCTTCCGCTTCCGCTTTTTAATACTGCGTGTCCGCTTGTAAACACATGTGCGCTTATGAATAAATATCGATCAGCAATCAAGCTGATCGATATTTATTTGACTTTTGTCTGTTATGAATGCGGTCATGTCTCCTTCGCATGGAGCCTCTTTGGGGAAGTCACAAAAGCTTTGTTGTGGTTGATCGAATTGTCTTTATTAAAAGGAAAATCCATTAAATTTTTATAAAACTAAGTGAAATTGTCTGAGAACTTAATTCATGCATCACATTTACAGTACGGTTGATTACTATTATGCAGGGGGAAAAAGACAAAGAAAGAGATGATAAACGTGTATTTATTTGGATATATGATCTGATTCATTCATTCATATATGCCTACAATCTACCAGTGCTTTGAACACATAAGTATATCATATAAAATACAATACAAATACAAATATATACGTTCATTAAAAATTACAAACATTGCAAATGATCGGTTGTGCATTAATTTTACAACATTGGATAGTGGCACTATCCCTTCCACCGGCAAACAAATGTTTGTGCGCCACCCTAAGGCGCACAAAAGCCTCCATTTGCTGGGCTGACCCTAAAAAAAAACGTAAAACATAAATAGGTATGCATAAATAATGTAATCTTGTGAGCGAGTAAATTGACATTGGTGACAGTGGTGTTTAACATCAGCTACGTCCATGCAAAATATAGCAACGTATCATTAAGTTGCAAAAACGTTTGAAAAGTGGCACAGGCCTTTAGGCTTGATTATTTGCATTAACATGATGAATCTATAAAAAGCAATACGGCACAAAATATTTCTGAAAACTAATATAACTTCACTTCGTTTGAACGTGTACTTCTCTGCCATTTTCAAGAACCCGCCCAGTGAACGCAGAGGATTGTGGGTAGTTTTGGCTCGTCTAGGATGCAGCGATGCATCCTTGAAAAATCTCGGAATTCTCAAAAACGAAGGACCCGAAAAGGGGGCGTATTTCGAGTGTCCTCAACATTGGAACAGTGCTTGTCGGCGTTCGATGACGTAGCGTCCTTAAAAGGGCGGCCGTTGAGCATGCTTCCTTGACATTGGGAAACAGCCCGTGTCTCCGTGACAGTGTGCTAGAGTGGAGGTAGCGCGTCAGTCTTGAATTTCTGCGCGGGGGGGTTCGACTCACAAGTAATGCAAATGTATGTGAAGCTTAAAAAGTCCTAATTCTCATGCATATGGAATACTTATTCACTAAAGCTTATGAAATTATTTTTTTGTGCTTATTTCGAACTTGAACCCATATTTTCAAGGGCGTGCTGGCACCACATCTATGGGGGTAAATTGCATGATGATAGACCGGTGAAATTGAACCCCGGTCGCTGGCGTTTGGGTCTTATACCAATCCATTACGCTAGAGCCGCTACCTCTCAGCGGTCGAAAACATGCGATACATTTCTTAAATAGGGTGTATTTAAAGTGAATTCCCTAAATGATAGAATAAGGCAGGATGGACGTTGCTTATGCATTTTTAAATCATCATCATTCTATTTGGATTAATGGCGAACAATTCTGCATTTGGCATAGTTATTCTATAGACAATATGCAGAATCTTTTCACTTATACGCATATAGACTGCTTGATCTATCGTAAAGGTGAGAAAAATGACGCAAAAAACGCCCCTTTCACGTGAACGCGCACTGAACCTAAAGCGGAAAACCTGGTTCAACTAATTGAATCTAAAGTGAGCTTCGTGGTACCATTTAACTCTGATTGCGAGTTGCGGCTCTGTCGAGCCAGGTTTTCCCAAGAAAGCCTGGGTATGTTCAGCGAGCTTCGTGGTATAGGGCCCAGGTACAGGCAGGGTTCGTAAACAGGCAGGCATGCAGACAGATACTGACGGACAGGTACAGGCAAGAGATCCAAAACCGATAGGCAGAAGGCTTAGTCCAAAACAGGCAGGGTTCAAAACCGGGAAGAACAGTAACTATAGTTTCTCTTTAAAGAGCTTCACGCTAGTCGCACTCACGTGGCAGTCGGGTAGCAAACAGTACCTAACGTGACGATCTGACAAAGTGAACAGAAAGGGCAGGGTTTAAATACTCCACCAATCAATGCCAAATGAGAGACAGGTGGACAGAGAAAATGGAGGGAACAAACAAAAGGCAGGAAGTTGCCCAAATAAGGACATGGGTGTCACCCCGGACACATGACCAACACATGGCTCCAAACATAAACAAAGTCCAGAATTATCACACTCCAACAGAGCCCTATACCACGAAGCTCGCTGAACATACCCAGGCTTTCTTGGGAAAACCTGGCTCGACAGAGCCGCAACTCGCAATCAGAGTTAAATGGTACCACGAAGCTCACTTTAGATTCAATTAGTTGAACCAGGTTTTCCGCTTTAGGTTCAGTGCGCGTTCACGTGAAAGGGGCGTTTTTTGCGTCATTTTTCTCACCTTTACGATAGATCAAGCAGTCTATATGCGTATAAGTGAAAAGATTCTGCATATTGTCTATAGAATAACTATGCCAAATGCAGAATTGTTCGCCATTAATCCAAATAGAATGATGATGATTTAAAAATGCATAAGCAACGTCCATCCTGCCTTATTCTATCATTTAGGGAATTCACTTTAAATACACCCTATGTAAGAAATGTATCGCATGTTTTCAACCGCTGAGAGGTAGCGGCTGTAGCGTAGTGGATTAGTATAAGACCCGAACACCATGCGACCGGGGTTCAAATACGCCGGTCTATCATCATGCATTTTACCCCCATAGATGTGGTGCCAGCACGCCCTTGAAAATATGGGTTCAAGTTCGAAATAAGCACAAAAATATAATTCCATACGTTTTAGTGAATAAATATTCCATATGCATGAGAATTGGGACTTTTTAAGCTTCACATAAATTCGCGTCACTTGGGAGTCGAACCCCCCGCGCAGAAATTCAAGACTGACGTGCTACCTCCACTCTAGCACTCTGTCACGGAGACTCAATGCGCAACAGTAAGGATTGTCTACATAAGGTTCAAAAGGACGATCAAATAACGAACACCCTCTGATGAGAATCTGTATCTCTCATGAAGAACCCCGATTTCGTTGTTTGCATTATGAAAATAAAGTCTGAAATCTGAATATCGTCAGACAATGCCAAGGGATCGGTTCTGTCCCGTAAAACCTTCTGTCTCCGGAGGGACGCCTGTACGAGAAGTGCGCCGAGGTCCACGGGAACACCCACAAATGGTGACGCCATTGTCAGAGGAGGGGCTAGGAAGCTGCGCACGCCGATTTAAGTAGCCGATCTCCGGCTAGACTAAGCCGAAAAACTGCTCCCGACCAGGTTTGGTTGCGAGCATAAGTCACCATGGTGATACAGCGACGCTAAAAGAGATAGACTTTCGTGGTACAACTAACCCAGGCTTGGAGCTCAACATACCTCGCTAACCCTCTAAGCGAGCTTCGTGGTACAGGGCTCAGGTAAGGGGAGACAAAAACAACAGTCCATGCGAGAATCCTGACACATACCCATCTAGAGAAAATAAGTCCATTATTTTAGTGTCTCATTTCTCCTAGGACAAAATCACTGTGAGCCAAAGAGTCAAGCATAAATGAATTGATGTATTTATTTAACATCTCTTAACAAAATAAATTGTACATCATTCAATTTGCATCAAATGTGAGTAATCACCACAGACAATACAAAGCCAGCCATTTAGTATCGTAGCACAAATGACATCTGTTCCTTCTTACTAACGTCTTTGGTTTCGTCTGCCATAAGGGCAAAGACCTGGGACTCTTTCACTTCTTTGATGATGGTGAATCGCACCATCTCAGCCAACGTATCCAAAACCTTGTTTTGGATTTGATGGCTGGTGTATTTTGCATTTTGCACGCAATCCAGGGGAAAAAAGGCACCCGACACCCTCCCAGGTAATTATTCCATTCTAGTCAAAGGACAACAGGTCCAATATCAACCGTGGGGTTCACAGGACCTGGAGGGAGTCATTTCTAAACTCCCCAACATGCATAACGGGGCGTCAAAATGGGTTAGAACATTTGAGGAACTCACAGTGGGAAAGTTAATGGCAGTGGGGGACCTGAAAGCTCTGTTGGCAAGAGTATTGGGGTTATCTAAGATGGAGTCTGTACTGAGGAATGGAGGGTTGGATAAACTGGATGGAAAGTATGATGAGACTACACTTGATCATTACAGAGGGGCGATGTGGGCCACACTCAGGAGGGAGTTCCCGGTCCGCATGGATCCTAAAAACATGAGGTCTCCCTATTGGTGACACAGAGAACCCTGCATCCTACCTGCAGGCCCAAGTAGACAGATGGCGCATGGAGACGGATGAGGATCCTGAGATCCATCCGGTGTTCTCTGTTTTGTTTAGAAACTCTGTGATAGAGACACTACCCAGCCAAATCAAAGCCAAGCTAGAGGATGTGGTTGGACTGTTTACATCAGGATCTCATAGAGATTTTAATGACCATTTAGTTCATGCAGTGGATGAATATCGTCAGAATAAACAAAGAATACAGGAACAAAGCAAAGAGGTCCAGAGGAAGCTATATCAGCTTCAGCTGGAAGATCTCACAAGGAAGGAAAGAGATAAGGAGAGACAGGCAGGTGTTTTAGAATCAGCTGCTGTAATATTGCAAGCCGTCCAGCAGGGCGCACTTCAAAACCAATATCCACGATTGGCATTTTCTCTCCCAGTACAACAGCCTCAGAGCCAACTGTCACCTACTCCAACTGTTAGACATTTACACATCCATAATTATGGGAACCCCACAAATACAAATAGACAGAATCTGTACAAAGGGCCCCAAGGACAGTTTAGAAACAATCAACAACAAGGATCCCAAGGACAACGCAGAGGTCCTTTAATGTGTTATGGGTGCAACCAGGAAGGACATATTAGGAGGAATTGTTTAAGTAACCCTTTTCCACCACAGCAAACACAGGGTAACAGCGACCAGGGACAGGCGGGTCCCTTTATGGGTCAGGGATACTAGGGGTGCCCAGAGAATCCACAGGGGGAGGGTCAGCTTGTAGCAATCACAAAACAAGCTGATGAGGAACCAATACTGCAGGTTCTGATAAATTATAGAGGCATGCCAATGATGGCCCACACTGGAGCCACTAACACTTGCGTAGGTCCAAATTATGCCTCTCATTATGCCTCTCACCTCCCCATGGCAGGAAAATTCACCAAAACTTTCGAATTCTCGGGACACACGCAGTTAATACCTACACAGCAAAACTGCTAGTGTTAAATCAACTCTGTGAGTGTCAATTTTAACACTTAGAAAGTGTGCATATGCATCCACTCTTTTCGGTGTTAAAGTGACACTTTTGAAAGTGTTTTACACTCACACAGAGTTAATTCCACACTAAATCGAGTTAAAAATCAACACTGGCCAACACTGAGTAGTGTTAATAATACTCAACACTAGTGTCAGTGTTAAAAAAAATCAACACTGGCCAACACCAAGTAGTGTTAATAATACTCTACACTAGGCTCAGTGTTATAGAATCAACACTGAGCAGTGTTATAGAATCAACACTGAGCAGTGTTAATATTACACTAGAAACTACACTGGACTCCAATTTATCAACACTTACAGGTGTAAAAAAATAACACTGAGGGTGTAGAATGTTGTGGACGCCCCCCCCCCCCCCACCCCAGCCAAAACCACAATACAAAAGACAATACAAGAAGAAAAAATCATTTCACAAAATAGTGTATTAAAGGCAGGTACAGCACAAATGCAAAACATTCTTAAAAACAAGTACAGCATGGAGTCACACGAAAACAGAGTATGGCACAATAAACATTTGGTCGTCAGTGTAATTTGATAATTGCCTGTCATACGGCCTGTAGTACAGCAGATCATCTACACACATCAGTGTAAAGACATTGTTTTTCTCCTCAATGCTAAATGCATTTAAGTGATCATCAAAATACATTGTTGAGACAGTACAAGTTAGAAGATAAGCGCTGTCATCTCTTACAATAACACTGACAATCCTGTTGAACAACGGCATCTCATTTTCAACACCAGAACATACATACATCCCAGGCTGATACTCTGTGCCATAGCTTTTGACCCAGGTAGTTGTGGAAACACAAGACAAATTGAAAGTTTCATTCAGCGCCTCACTGCCCTCCAAACTGCTGACCAAGACTTCTGTAATGGGGCCAAATTGGAATCTTTTAAAATAAAAACCTTCTAAATGAAAAGCCAACTGATTCTGATGTCTCTTTGCAGTGTTTTTGTGATGTTTTTAAAGTTCTTCACAGACCTTTACAAAAAGTTGTGCTTGCCTTCAAACCTCATGCACCACATGTGTAATAGTGGCCCAATCTTCTAATACACCTTGGGTAATGTATCATGTGGTGTGCTTTGGAAGCAGATTTCGCTCTGGAAAGACAGATTTAAAAGCTTGTGATGATCGAAAATCAGATGTTTCAAATAGCAAGTGATACCATGGGTTACAATAGGTGAAAAGACAATGTTGACGATTTGTATTAGAGAGAGCAGCAAGTTCCAGCAGCTTATTCATTCCTCTCAACTAAATCTCCAAACATCAATGGGGTATTGCGGCAAGAGGGCACCATGACTGAACAGCACTAAGGCCAAGATTGTTGCTATCATCGTCCAGTTTTATCCCCACTTGGCCTGTTTTTTCTCTGTGTAAATCCATAGTTAAAGCTCATGATTCTTTCTGACAATGAGCTTAATGAGCTTATTGAGTTCTTCATCAAGTACCGAAACACCAGGCTTTAACCTCGTACTGCCACCACTCCTTCCAGTAGATCGTGCATTATATCTACTGCGTAGTAGTCTGACGTATGGAACAGCTGGAGGGAATTGAGAGGACATGCTTTTTTCACACCAAATGTTGAGGCCAAAGCTGGATTTTGTTCAACGGCAGCACAGTGTTCTGAATGAAGGGCTTTAGAACGTAGAGTTAAACCTGGATGATCTTCACTGAAAACTGATTGCATCTCTCTCCTTTTCAGTTTAACAAAAGCGACAAACAGTACTTTGGCACTAAACGATTCGACAAAACCAAAAAGGCCATGTATAGCCAAGTTGTCACCTGTAACCTGAAAAACTGAACCTTTCAAAGGTGTGGGTTGAAAGGGCACCTGCATTCCATCAGCCTCTAAAATCTTAAATCATTGAGAAGTGGCTTTAGAATGGATCAAACCCATATTTCTTTAAATCCTCTGAGTGAAAGAGGGCAACAAGATGTATGTTCATCAACACAGAATTAAGCTTCGGGGAAAGATTCTCAAAATAAAATAAATGCAGGCCAAGTTTGTGAATTCCCTTTTTTGAGCCTAATGGATTAGCAGTTTCAAAATCATCGTAGTAGAGCTGTATCTGCAAAGCATTTTCGTGTTGTGAGAATAAAATGTGGTTCCTGAAGTATGAGCCATCATTTACATCTCTGTAAAAACCCTCCTGGTGTGGTTTAGTTTTTTGGAAACTGTTAGAAAAGTTCCCTGTTCCTAAACATAGATGAAAGAGGACCCCATGATGGGTACATACATGAACTTGTCGTTTACAGGAACTTGCCTATATGTTCCTGTTTGTTCTATCTCTGCGTGTATCAAACGCAAACCAAGAATATACTCCACTGGTTCCACTATTTCCATTTTTCTTCTAAGTGCTTCTTTCGTTTAGATTCTGTGTTAAGAGATTGAAAATGGATTGTCAAGCTGACCAAAACAATCCTGAACATTTTTCAATGTGTCTCCGGATGCTTCAGATGACAAACATTCAACAACGGTTTCTTTGCATGGGCATGGATGTCATCGACCAGTTCCTCCATTGACCAACTAAACCCTGCACCGTACTTTCAGGAACTCCTGAGGATTGCAGTTGAGCAATAACAGAGCTGCACATGTCTAGTATTTTCGTTTTATCAATTGGAATGTGTGTAGTGACAGTCGCAGGAGGATCTACATTAACTTGTTGTGAAACAGAAACTCCAACATTAGTTGCCAGGGAACAAACTCAACATCACTGACGGAATCTGAATCACCACCATCCTTATGTGCTCGAGATAAGTGCCGCTGGTAACCGAAGTATGTGCGAAAAACAAATGAACAACCAGCCTCTCCACAACGCATACGCAAAGACCTTCCTGGGTACAATCCATGCTGGAACTTCAAATGTCGACATAACAATTAACAATTTCTGTGCTGTACCTTGCAAATGTCACATGTAAACATTTCAAGTCAGAAATGAGTTCCTCTTCAAATGAACTGTTAAGAAGTCTTACTCTAATTTCCTTTCACCCGAGGGGTCTCCTTCACACTGCCAACGTCAATGCCATACACGGTTGTCTGGATGAAGGTGTAGAAGTTGGACAGCGCCTCATCATAGGACACAGCAAAAGCAAAATGTGCCTTGAAGAGCTCGTCAAAGGCAGCAACTCCAGTCTGCGTCTTGGAGGGAATGGGCCTTTTGGTCCAGGATGATGTAGAAATTCTGGATGCTGTTTTTTCGTTCTCCAACACACAGGAGAAGGGGCTGAGGCAGGGCCAGTTTCCTTCAGGAAGGTCTCCATGCTTCTCCCCACCTAAGAGAGAGGGAGAGAATGAATTCCATGGAATAAAATGTCGGGATTTGGTGTGGAATGCCAGGACTGTTTCCTAGAAATTAGGATACAATCTTCAATGACTAGAGGAGCAAAATTCTTTTTCATTTCACAAGCAATTAATTTCAAATTAGGACAAAGCTGCACTTGTTAGAAACCTTTTTTTTTCCGAAAGAAGAAATCTGCTGCCCATGTCACAAAATTACTATCAGCCCTTGAGAACCCAATACTACTAAAATACTTTAAACACAATTGTAAGAACAGACCTTAAGGAACTTCACCAGGCGGACAGTAGCATCCGTTGCGCGATCTTTGCAGACTTCTTGCCCTTGGATGTTGGAGGCAACAGGTGAAGCAACAGGCAGATGGCGGCAACCTCACAGTCCCATACTACAGAAAGAAATGAAAACACCATTGCAGTTACCTGAATGACTTTACCAATGTCTTCTCAATGTTCACTTACAGAGACTCTGAATTTGCTCTAGATAGCTTTGTTGATTGTTAATGTTAATGAAAGGAAGTATATTTGTGCTGCGAGTGATGTCATTTGAATGTAAAAATAGTATTGCACAATAAAGACAAAAGAAAACAAAAACTGGATGCACAGATATTTGTTTATATGACACAAAGCCATGTTCAACAACCTCTTAGTGTTGCCTTAAACACTTTCCCTGGAGTGAAAGCCAGCAGATTAAAAAAAAAAATCAGGCTCTAAATTATTTTTGATGATGAATACAGTTAATGCCCTAGAAGGCATGGCATAGTCTAAAGTCTCTCATTTACACTTACCACCATCATCATCATCAGATTCCTGTTGGGCAGACAAAAGGAGGTCATCCACGTGCACACTTCGAGGAAGATTTTTGCACTCCGCAATGACCTTCGGTTTGAAGAATGTTGGCCATTTAGCGAGGAATTTACCAGTCACCAAGAGCATATTGAAGTCTTGGTCGATCTTAAACACAAAATATGACATGAAAAAAATACATTAGAGGGCAAACAAATAAAGACAGAACAAAGCTGTCACCAGTCATTATTTCTTACCAAGCCTGGTGTGTCGAGGGAATCTCGGAAAAATGTCTAGGACAGTGGAAGCTGTGGCTGGGTCTTGAACACCTTTTGTCTTTCCGAAATGTTGCCTTCATTTTTTCTTGGACGAGGGTTGTGTCACTTGAGTGCCTCATCACTGATATAGCTTCATTCCATTCATCACCTGACAACTGTCTCACAGGTGAATGCATGCTGCGCTGAGTCTTAGGGCCATCTGAAAGCTGGACCTTGATTTCTTGATCTCTTGGGCAGAGTTGCGCTGCACAGTTTCAGCCTCCATGCCAGGTAACCAGAACCACTCTGGTGATCATAGCAATGCTCCTGTAGATCACATTGCAAAAGAATAATCCATTACCTGGTTTAGAAACAAGGAATGATCCTGAACAGGGCTGTGTCATGCTTTTAATTCAATGCATTGAAGCACTGTACAGCTATGGATGTATATTTATATCATACTTACATAACCATTCTTTGAATCCGGGTCCTTCAAATTTGGGGAACAAGGTTGTAATGCCAAGTGCGTACGTACTGCGGGATATTTACTGGAGGGATCCTCCTGCAAAAAGATAGATGAATTACTAAAGTGATACTTCACCCATTAAATCAAGTGGCTGAAAAAAGGTATAATTGCAGGCTGTGCTAGAATTTTGTTTAAAAAATAAAGTGACTTTTCCGGTAATAGTTTATTTTGAAATATAAAAAACATAAAGGGAAAACAGTGTAAACATGTAAGGGACATAGTGAAACTATGCTGCATATCTAATGTGTACGGGCAGCACGCAAAACGCGTTTACTACGCGTTATGGTCTTCGAAAATACGGCATTTTGCATAGAGAACCATTGGTTTAGGAGCGTTCTATACATTATCCCTTAGCTTCAACGCGTACACCGCGTTGAAGCTAAGGGATAATGTATAGAACGCCGTCATTATCGGGAAAATAAGCACGACAGGCGAATTGTAAAAATATTATATTATGAACATTGGTCAAATCAATCTGTGTTTATAAGTGTGCAATACTTACCCATGGCTCTCTACCAGTCAGCCACAAGTATGTTGATCATCCTTCTTCTTGTACCATCTGACAGACTCTTTGTTTTCTCGTATTCTGTGATTATTGGTCACCGTCCGGCTTTGAATGCAGGGCTGCATTGACAATCTGAAACAACAATTGCCTAGCATTCAAACAGTTCAGGTAAGACCGACAAGAACATATTTGAATTCCATGCAATTCAGTTTATTTAAGAAGGGGGCATTGCAAATTAATAAAGCAAACATGCAAATCATACATGGGTTAAAAATGCCAGATATTAGCCAAAAGGCTATTTTTCCTCTGTAGTCCCCTGGCATGGGGTTAGACCAATACATTTCTTCTCTGGCGTGTTGCCCCTTTTGCAGAGATGTTTTGTTTCTTTTTTAAACAAATAATAATTTATTATCTGCAGCTTCAGACCTTAGTTTAAAAGGTCACTTACATCGCGAGCACTGCTGCTGTCAAGGGGTCCTTCAATCAGCCGTTTTCTTCGAGCTATAATTGTTGAGTCTGAGCTTGAAGATGCCCCATGGGCTGCACGTGATGGTGACCAATCAGATAAAGATGAGCCCTCTGAAGACTCTCCAACACTGTTGTCTACACACACACACACACACACACACACACACACACACACACACACACACACACACACACACACACACACAATATTTTAAAGTTTGACAATATAACTATTTTGGATATAAATTATTACATTTAAAATAGTTATGAGAAATATAAGGTTGCATTTTCTTACCATTGCAATCTTCAGTGAAGGCCTTGAAGGACACCTGAGATGACTTCAAAAGCTCATCAAAGATGTCAGAATCCACTTCAACTCCTGCAGAATCCTTGAGCATCAAAGCAGTAAAACCTGACAAATTGAATTTTGCCAGCACTAAAACAAAAGACAATTTGGATTATAGCATAACTTCCAAGTAAGTTACACATACAACATTGTAAAACCAGAAGACATGGATAAAGCTTGACACTTTAGTTACCTCCTTGTAAAAATTCAGAGAAACTGAAGACCTCCTCCACCTTTGGTAGCCTGACCCATTTGCTCACCCCCTTATATTCGACAGGAACCAGCATGTCTCCACCTTCAAAGGAAAGAATGGCATTTATACATAAATAAATAAAACACATTCTAAAAAGCATAAAACAGCATGCACATGACAAAATAGTTGGTTTAAAAGGGAGGACTGAAGTTAAGAATGAAGAACATGATTATTCCTCCTCTCCTCTTATCTGTCCTCCTGTGCTCCTGTGAGCCTGTCTGTGCTACTGCTAAAGGGAGGGGGCTGATAGTCAACAGCGCTATACAGGCAAACTAAGCTAAACAGAAAGGACATACAGACAGCTTTTTGTTAAGCTTGTTTGTAAGAGTTAGCCAACATGCTGTAAGCTGCTGCTGAGCTAGCGAGCTACAGAGCATATAAAAAAATATCTGTGCCGTTTTATTGCAGTTACTTACAGTTTCTACGAGCGTAGTTCACGGCTACACGCCGTCGGGTTATCTCATACCGCACCGGTATGAGATAACCCGCACCGTGGAGCAGGTCCAGGCAGACCTCCTATACCGCACCACGTGCAGCGCGCGTTGGTGAAGGCTGGCAGTCGTGGCCGCAGCGGGCCAACTGCACTGTGTAACTCCAGCATTGAGATAACAACTACCGGAGTTTGTTGCGGCTATGACTAAGCATAAATCTATCTACATATACTACTCCCTTAATTTCAAAAAGATACTAGGTATTATTAACTTCTCCTTATGAGTGATAGCGAAAAGTCACCTGTCCTCTCCTTCCTGGACTGTGCCCAGTGCCCACCCTCTCCGGCTCTCCTCAGTTTATTCTTCAGCAAATATAAGTGAAACTTATATTTTCGATGTTTGCGAGTAAAAAGAAAGACAAGCACATTTAATAAAACAAAATTCGCAGATATTACTGATATTATACTCTCGACAGCCGGAGTGAAAATTAGCTACCATCTTACCAAGTTTATGCTAGCAATCGCCAGTTTGACAAAAATCTATTTAAAATGGGATTAGAAAGTAACAGACAGCATATATCCATACAAAAGCAAACAAACTACGTTTTTCGAATTATTTGAGCGTTTATCAACCGCACAACATTAACCCTAACCAAGTTTAACTTACCACAGCGGTTAGAAAGATGGCTACCGAAAGTTCTGGATCAGCTCTGGATGGCGCTTCTTTGCCGGAAATGTGGGGGTGGTCAAATCAACACTCACGGTGTGATAATCCCCTAACGACCGAAATCTACACCAACACTTTCATCCAAAAACTCTCCTGGTGTACATTATGATCAATTCAGTGTTAAAATAACACTGCACCCTGTTGATTAACACCAACACTGAAAAATTAACACCCGTAGTTTTGCTGTGTATGACAGCTCCAAAGATGACAATCTGAGAATTCTTATTTTAAGTTGTATGTGTGGGCGAATGAGTGAGTGAGTGAGTGAGTGAGAAAGAGTTAGCATTGAGTTGAGTTAGAGGGGTCAGATGAAGTGATTTGTGAAGAGTGAGACAGAGAAGAGGAAGAGTGTGTGGATTGGCAACGAGAAGTGGCGATGAGATTGGAGAAGGCTTTCCGGTTAGAATTTTCTTTGGGGAGATCATATCTTTCGATGGCCTTTAAGATTAATAATCTAGTTTTGGAGTGTGTCCAAAAACGAATAAACCAGAAAGGAAAGGAAAGGATTACTGAAAGTGAAAATGGTTATTGAGATTTGTGAAAGCAAAGGAAGTAGGTAAAGAGAGGTAAAGAGAGATAGAGAGAAGGAACGTAAGTGAGGAAAACCCGCCGGTGGGGGCTGGACAGAGAGACCACAGAGAGAAAGAGATTGAATTTGCATTGTGCTGAATAGATTATTTGTGTGCTTGGATGTACTCTGTATTTGGTCCCTGAATGTAACCTCTGTCCACTGTTTTAGAGAAAACATAGAACCACCACTGGGATTGGTGATTCTGTGGCTCTTGGAGACTCTGCATCACGTCGGAACGCCATGTGGTATAGATCATTACATCTTGGTACACAGAGCACTGGTGAGACAACGGGTTGGATCAGAGGGAGAAGGTGTTTGGAGAAGGGAGAGGAATGTAATGACAGCAAAAAGGGCGGATGCGGACCGACGCAGAGGTAATAAATCAGCGGAGAGGAGGCTGGGGGTCGGTTTAGCTCAGGAAGTAGAGGGTGTCTTGTAACCGAAAGGTTGCTAGTTCGATCCCCATCTCCTCCTAGCTGAGTGTTGATGTGTCCCTGAGTAAGTTACATGGTGATCACAGGATTTAGGAATAATTATTTAGACTCCAAAACACGAGCAATTGGCGTTAAAAATTGTCTGCACACCACACTCCACAGGAGTCAATGGGTTCAATGGCGCCAGGGTAAAGTGACTCATCAAAAGAGGAGCGGACCCAACCCATGGACTCTGTGTGGATAGGTGGATGTTATTTTGGTGCTTGGACCTGACGAGGTCTAGGTGCCAAGATAACAACACAAATAAAATATTTTCTTAGAGATTATGATAAGTAATAGACAATTTATTAAAAGTGATCTTATAATTTAGAAAAAACAATCGGCAATACTTAAAGATTAGACCAAATAAGTATGATAAAACGTTATCCAAATTTCTAATTTAGGTTATCCACAATGACAAAATGTCATTTAAAATAAATAAGCAAAATAAAATAAGAAAGGATGTGTGTGTGAGCCTGTTCTCGTGTGTGTGTCAGGACCGCCGAGGTAGGGGAGAATCCTCTCCTACTCAGAGTGATGGAATACACAAGGGGATACTGAAAGCAAACTTCAGATAAAAAACACATGGTTAATTAGTAAATGGAAACAATGTATCAATTCAGTGTTGAATAACTAGATAAGGACAACGTAGAGGGTTTGGGTTTGGTAAGTAGTGAATCAAAATGTGGAAAACACTAAATGCAATCAATAGGTAGAATAAAGGTTTAATTAGGTCGTCCAATTTAAATAGATAGTGAAAGGCAATCGGGTAGGATTATGAAGAGAATTGTGATTTTGAGTAACGGTTAAGACAGAAGTGAGTCGCCCAATATTGAAAATGCAAGTTTTCATATTGTGATTTTTGTTTTCTTTCACATCTCCCTAGTTAAGGACAATAGGTGGATTTACGCCACATCTGCTGGGAAGGAGTCATACATGCTATGTTGTCAAATTGGATTCGGAAGTAGTGGGTTTACCTTCAAATGCCACTAATGCTGTTGCAACACTTTAATAATTTTAACTCTGATAAATTATCTTTTGTTTTATAGTCGCCCTGATGTGTATTCATTAAGCACACATGGCTGCATAAGGCAGATGCGGCTGAAGACTCTGTCTCCATCCCTCCACTTTGCGATCTATACCACCATTTCTCCCATAAAGACTCGATCACTGATAAGTATGAACAGGATTTATTTAAATAACGACATGGGAATATTTTGCATGGTAAATCTTTGGCATGAGCCCCGTCACTGATCCAGGGTGACGTGCGGACTCGGCGTATCCTGCCAGGACTAGCAGGGGCGGAGCCTTCCCCTGGACAAGTAGACTGAGGCCGACCTGGTGGTGGTGGGGTGGATGGAGGTGCGTCGAACGAAGACCTGAGCAGCAAAGACATATGTTAGACTACTCTTTATAGAGCAGGTGTAGGCAGGTGATTGGTAGCTGGTGATTGGCGGCCAGCCGCGCGTGATTTGAGTCCTCCTGGTAGAACTACCAGCAAGCTTAACATTTCTCCCATAAAGACTCGATCACTGATAAGTATGAACAGGATTTATTTAAATAACGACATGGGAATATTTTGCATGGTAAATCTTTGGCATGAGCCCCGTCACTGATCCAGGGTGACGTGCGGACTCGGCGTATCCTGCCAGGACTAGCAGGGGCGGAGCCTTCCCCAAAAGAGAGGACATAGGCCTACGCCGGAAATAGGTGATAACTCGGCAAGTCCTGCCGGGACTGGCAGGGGCGGAGCCGACCCCAAAATTAGAATAGCGAAAGGGGGTAATGAGACCATACATACCCGCGTAGAAGAAGTGGACAAGGATCTATACTGCTTCTGGAAGATAAAAGGCATCAGTGGCGATTTTGGTTTGGAAACTCTGGTGGGGCCCATGCAGGAAAATATTATAACGCAATCCAGAAATACCACATATTACTACCATCACAAAAAAAACAGTAGCAAGTGACAGAGGGGACCAAAATTGCAGCTGAATAATGCCATCACTCAAACGCGAATCTGACAACATATATTAGGCTATTATAGCAATAGCACCACTAAATGGCAGCGTTCAAGATCTCACAATATCAAAACTCAAGAAAACAACAACGTGGCAACAATAAAAACACAACGGCGCACACCCTTTACACAGCAATCAATATACAAAGCCACCACTCACAATATACCAAAAAAAGAAAAGTATGGTTTAAGTTGCAGTAAAGGTTGCATAGGTGATTTGCTTTTTTGGCCATTTTTGCAAAATTACTTGAAATCCTTATCATAACCCGCTTACAGCCACTGAGTTAGAAGTACTGACATGAAAATTAAACTTGTCAATCATCTGTGGAACGTGCAGGGCTCGAAAAACTCCAGCCAATCATATCCATTGCCACCGAGTTTCATTGGACAGTAAGTACGTCAATCAAACGGTCGTACTGCACTCCCCCTCCCCCCCTCCCCCGCGCGCGACCCCTTCGTGCAGTACTCGTGACCCAGAGCTCGTGACCCAGAGCAAGCTCCTGTT
Source organism: Gadus chalcogrammus (assembly GCF_026213295.1). Taxonomy (NCBI): domain Eukaryota; kingdom Metazoa; phylum Chordata; class Actinopteri; order Gadiformes; family Gadidae; genus Gadus; species Gadus chalcogrammus. Next base: position 27,846,099 of record NC_079427.1, on the reverse strand, counting down.
TGTTGTTATCCTGCGGTATCTACTGGAACTAGTTAATCCACATTTGGACCTAGCAGTAGAAGACAATTTCCATGGCAGACAAGACGCCACAATCCCCACCACCACCACCACCACCAGCAAAGAGAAGGAAAACTCTTTTTCAGAGAGTAATTGATAATAAAAACGCTGAAAGAGAAAAACTGAAATCAAGAATAATCCTAGGCGCTGCTTTTGAACGTTGGCGGCAACTGAAGGACGAGAAGGGTCTAAAAACCGATGCTTGTGTGGCGGTTGACCTCGTTTCAAAGTTTATACCGTTTATACTCGGTAATACCGGTGTTGAGACGAGTGTAGGCCTATTACTCGGTGTGAAAATGTCCACACCGCGGCAACCCTAGTGAAAACCAGGACTTCCAATACAATTATATGAAACAAACATACATTTTCTAAAAATAGTAGGCTATTGATTTATGTGACCGTTTAATGTTTATAACATCTGGTGCAACCATAGCCGCGAGAACGTATTCTCAGCAGGGGGTGCTGTGAAAAAAAAAACCCGGCCTGCACTAGACTCGCAACTCGCCACATTGATAAAAAAGATATATAGCAGCGCAGCTCAATTACACCAGTGCATGCGCGCACAGTTCAAAATCGATCGTTGTGTTCACTTCCTTCACACCATGGTTCACATCCAGCTGCTCACAGAACAAGTTTAGCGCACCACCGCTACCCTCACACTTTTTCATATAACCTTTTTTCAGCACTAGGACATATGAGCATTAAATAAATGCTGCGTCTCAACATGCCTTGGACAGCAGCGAGGATGACTCGCTTTGCCACGGGCCGAAACAGTTCGGAGCGACCACAGCCAGAGCGAACACAGCGGGGCAGAGGAGTGTCAGGAAGTCTTTGGTGTACACATCAGTACGGCCTATTTGCACTACTGTTTAGTGGCAATGCAGTGTTTTATTCTATGCCTTTTTATTTTCGTATATTATTTCAATTAATACAATTTATTTATTCATGAAATCAAGATCTGGGCATCAAATCTTTTTTCCAAATATAGGTCGTATTACAATGGGGTTTGTGTTTATATTCGGACCAATACGGTACAGCGGATGCTCACATGACGTTAAGCATTTCCTGGTGCATAATGTGACGCTTCAGAACCTAAAATCCCGTTTCTCCCCGTTGATACGACAACACATAACCGGCGTTTTCAGAAATCTCCACTTTGGTTTTTAGAAATGATCGTTTTCTGTGATAAGACAGGGCCTCGGACAGGGGGTGTTGCAGCACCCCCAAAACCCCTACTTCCCGCGGTACTGGGTGCAATTTACAGCTGAATGTAGTGCCATGTTGTTAAACGAAAACCTACGCTAGCCTGGCTCGCTCTCGCGCATCTCTGTTCGCGCTCGTGCATGATTGCGCGTCCTGGTACTTGGAATGGGTGGAGTCAGAGTCAGCGTTGAAGGGGAGGGGGTAGGACCATTTGAGTTGTGTATTTTCAAAATCTGCTGGCGTTTCGCAAATCGCGTACCCAACCTTTAAGTTTGCAGGCCACAATACTGTACAATTAACAATGAATCTAGCCTGATAGAGTGGTTGCCTATTCAGACCTGGATAATCCTGGTTGAAAATGTTAGTAAGTTTGGGCTAAGATGGTAATTACCTGTGCTTTAAGGACAGTGCTGTCTGGTCTCCTTTGTGTGGCTGAGGTGAAACACAAGCATTTTTTTTCCGCTTGAACAACTCCTGGTTGAACGATCTATTCTTGTCCTTTCCCTCTTGAATAATGATCAAATCCGTCGGGCGATGTGGTCCCAAACGTTTTATCTCCAACTTCTGTTCAAGTGCTAAATCTCACATGAGACAGATACTCAACACGATTCATCATTTAATGAATGAAATGTCCATTTGTTGTTATTTACTGTAACAGTAACTGTAACACTAACTACGTTAGCCAGCTAGCAAGATCTGATCGGCTCCCGCCGTAAACCCCGCCCTTTCTACAAATCAGCCAATGAGAAGAGCTTTGGGGCACAAAACTTCTGGCCCCACCGCCGAAACAGAAGCGGGCGCTGCGCACGCGCTTGCTCGCGCAACAGCACCAGTTTTCTACACTGCAGCAGACGGGGCCATCTCGGCTGTGCCCCACCGAGCGGAAATGACGAGACGGAGCAACGAACTATTTCACACACAACTACTACACTACAACAATTGCGTTCATCAAATTAAAACTGCGGACATGTAATTAATTATTAACAATTAATGTATTATTAACTTATAATCAATGACATTTTTGAAAAAAAAATGAAAAGTATAATCGTGCCCTGCACGGCAGCGTTCTCTGGTGGGGCCGTGCCCCACTGGCCCCTAATGCAAAGACGCCACTGAAAGGCATACCCAGGGGCGGACTGGCCATCGGGAGGTTCGGGAGATTTCCCGAACGGCCGGACGATTTCAGGCCGAGCCGGCCGGCCGTAATTTTATTTATTTATTATTTTTTTTATTATTATTTTTTTTTATTTTGTTTTGTAAAAGATGTAAAAAAAAATGAAAAAATTAAGTAAGCCGTGATTTGGGGTGGCCTGCTACCGGATATTCTTACTTACAGCGCGAAACGGAGCTCTTGCCTGACGGTGAACTGGGCCGATGTATTACTGTCAATTTAGAGGGGGGAGCACCCCCACAGTGTATGGGGGCAAAGCGAGCGGCCAAAGCAGCAGAGCAGCCGAACGGCCCCTCCCAACTTGGACTGCTCCGCGGTCTGTCATTTCTGATTGGCTCAGCCTGACACACGGCCGGGTCACTTACCCGGTACTTCTCGTTGATCTCACTGAAGTTACACAGAAATACGAAAATGTCAAAAAGGAAAAAAGGTGGTGAAGAGGCAAAAGAATTGGGTGGCGCTCAGAAGTTGAGGTTGAAAAGGAAAAAAATGTTAGAGCAAGACGCAGCCAAATGTGCTAAATTAACCGACCTTTTCCGTGGAAAAGCCAAGGTTGACGCGACGCCCATGTCAGCGAGACTAATGGTTCGGCGGGAACAGGACACAGTAGTATAGCTATGACAGGTGCACTAGCGAGCATGTTTGGCAATATAAAAATGACTTGAACTAATTATGGAAGTACCAGAGACGTCGGAGAACAATTCATAATATTGTAATGCCCACGGAAGAGGCAGTGAATGAAGTATTGATTAGAGAGCGATTTATTAGATACCACCGCTAATAAACCATTGGAACACTTCAACACCAGTAACCACAGCAACGCACAACAAACCCCGGCCCGCCCCCATCTCCCAAACCCTGTGTATGACAATTTTTTTCCACTAAAATAATTGTATCTTGCACTATTTAGATCATTTTCAGCCTTGATTTACCTTTCTAGGCACATGCAATTTCTAATATTTTGTACATGGACAAGATTGCTTATAAAATATTTCCCAGTGATCTTCACAATATTCTAAACACATGCACATCCCAACATTGACATGCCGTTGCAATGCACATATCCACGGATAAGGACTAGTTTTTATTATTTGGGCCAGTCCATCCCTGGGCATACCCAATATACGACATATTAAGAGTCAATCATACATACCGTAAAACGATAAGCTTAAAACCGTCAGCGAGATCGATGAATCACGTAAAAGGAGTTGACTTGTAATACCACAGCGAGATCAATTAAAATTTAGAGCACTCTGCAGCTGTTACGCAGCGAGCCACGAGTGCTTTCGTGCTGTACCAACTGCCGTGGTCGATTCCCTCTCCGGGGTCGCTGCGTGACCTGAGTGCTTTCGCGTTGAACCACAGATGTGGTCAACGAACTCATGAGTGCCCTTGATATGCCACCGACGTGGTCACGCACTCACCGGTGTTGTTGCAGCAAGTATTGTGAACTTCCATGTTGAACACCGACGTGGTCAACGAAATCACGAGTGCCCTTGATGTGCCACCGACGTGGTCACGCACTCACCGTGTTGCTGCAGCAAATATTGTGTACTTCCGTGTTGAACACCGACGTGGTTCAATGAACTCCGAGTGCCCTGCAATTGAGTGTTTGAATATTTGCCACCGACGTGGTCAATTAAATTTGCATGTGCCCGGTTGTGCCCACCGACGTGGTTCAAGCACTCCAGTTGCTGCAGCGAAACGTGGAGTTCTGTTTGTACCGCACCGACATGCGCAACGAACTCACGTGCTTGGGTTGTTCCCACCGACGTGGGCAACGCACTCACCAGGGTTGCTGCAACGAACGTAGGTTCTGAGTTGTACCGCACCGACGTGCGCAACGAACTCACGAGTGCTTGAGTTGTTCCCACCGACGTGAGCAACGCACTCACCGGGGTTACTGCAGTCAAACCATGAGTATTAGATAACTGCCACCGACGTGGTCATACTCACGAGTGCCCGAGTTGTTACCACCGACGTGGTCAACGCACTCACCGGGGGTGCCGCTGCAACCTTGAGTTTTATTTTCCTATGTACGCCACTGACGTGACAGCGAACTCAAGAGTGTTTTCTAGATGATCCACCGACGTGGTCACACTCGCCGGGTTGCTGCAGGTTAACCTGAGTTATGAAACCGAATTTGCTTTATAAATTTAGTACCTGATAACCACCACCGCCGGTAGTTGCAAATAGTGTTGCTTTTGGCAATGAAAATTATGACTAAGAGTCGTCATCAACAAACCTTTATCGCGTGAGAAAAACGAGACTGGAAGCAACGTGGATGCTGGGCATGTGGCAATAGCAGTGCTTAAATGCATAGTACAATATAGTTGGCGAATAAACAAGACTAAAAAGTGTTTTACGAAAATAAGACCGCTAAAATGTCTCTTCATTTTCGTTGACCTAAACTAGCCGATAAAGACTTATAACGTTATTTTGTTCGACTGGAACTTCAACTGTTCCAGACATAACATCAATTTTCAACCATTTACCTTATTTAACAAAACTACGCACTTGTAAGTAACTTCGATAATATCTAAATAGAATTACGATAACACTGGAAAGAGTATGAATGTAACTAAAACTAATAAAAACTAAAATGACAGCTTGACACAAGACTAGACCAACACTAGAAAGGAAACAGGCCACCAAAAACAGCTATGGTTGCAAACGTGTGAAACCTGTCTTAACCGACGTTAGAGAGCATCGTGTGCGCTGAAGAAAGAACCTTGAATTCTACCGGATGTAGGACGTCGAGTTCTGTGTTGTACCGCACAGACATGTGCAACGAACTCACGACTAGTGCCTGAGTTGTGCCCCAGTTGTGCGTTGACGTGGTCAACGCACACCCGGGGTTACTGCAGTCAACCATGAGTAATAGATAACGTGCCGCCGACGTGGTCATAGTCACGAGTGCCAGAGTTGTTACCGCTGCGCTTTGGTCAACACACTCACCGGGGTCGCCGCTGCGAACCCTGAGTTTTATTTTTTCCATGATATGCCACCAACGTGACACCGAACTCAAAGAGTGTTTTCTAGATGATCCACCGACGTGGTCGAACTTGCCGGGGTTGCTGCAGGTTAACCTCGAGTTATATAGCCGAATTTTGCTTTATGAGTTTAGTACCTGATAACCACCACCACCAGTAGTTGCAAATAGTGTTGCTTTTGACACCGAAAATTATGACTAAATGTCGTCATCAACAAACCTTTATCGCGTGAGGAAAACAATGCTGGTCATATGACAATTAAATGCGTAGTGCAATGTTGTTGGCGAATACGAACGAGACTGAAAGTGTTTTACAAAATAAGACTGCTAAAATGTCTTCATTTCCGTTGACCTAAACTAGGCGATAAACTGTAATAACGTTTTGTCCAAACGGAACTTCAACTGTTTAAGACATAACATCAATTTTCGACCGTTTACCTTATTTAACAAATCTACGCACTTGTATCTTTGATAATACCTAAACGGAATTTCAATATGTTGCATATTCTTGAAGAAAGTTGTCCAATCCCGGGATGCTTTTAACTGACTTCATTTATTATAAAGTCGGCATGTTTCGGTATGGTAACTGAAGCTTAACGGAGGGAATTGTATCTAACGCGTGTGAGAGGAAAATACCGTGATCTACTTCAAGCCCCCGGGCATAGGCCCGGGGTGGCTCTCTGCCGTCTACCTATTGATCTCTGGCCTCTCGAGTTCGAAACCACCCGCTAGAGAGGACGTCAAGTGGGCGTGGCCTAGTGGGCGTGGCCGGGGTGACGTAAAGGCTTCGGCTCCTTCTGTGGTGGAGCAGCCTTCAATAAGGTCTTGCTCCCCTTGTGGCTATGTGAGGGAAATGCAGCTTCTTAAAATACTTATCACATATCACAAGAAAGAGTATGAACGTGTCTAAACTAATAAAACAAAAGTGACACCTTGACACGAAGACTAAGACTAGAATGGAAACAGGCCGCCAAAAACAGCTGTAGTAGCAAACGTGATAAAACCTGCCTTAACCGACGTTAGAGCATCGTGTGCGCTTGAAGGAAGAACCATGAATTCGACCGGATGTAGGATTCGTAAGCTGTGGAAGACCGCCTACCCAGCCGTTTGATAGACGCGACCGGCAACCCTTGTTCAGCGGCTGTGGTTGCCGCTCCAATCCGGAAGGATGGCCAATGTAGAGGGGAGATGGTGGGCCGCACCCTTCTACCACCGTCGCGAGATTGACTCTGAACCACCCTTTAGTCATTGGCAGGCCGCAAATAACAGGTGATTCGGGGACGTGCGTTGCCGAAGCTTGAGATAAAGGAACATGGAAGCGTAAGGTCAGAGAGTTGTTGATTCTTGAAATGATAATAGTAACAGCTGCTCCTAGGCTATCGCTTTTAGATGAAAAATGCCTTGCAGAGAAGGTGACAGTCAGGCCCCGTGTAGGGGAAAAAGTCTGAGTAGGAGACGTGTACGCATTTGCGCATAAACCCAAGAACGCATAAACCCGAGAACGCATAAACCCGTAGAACGCATGAACCCGTAGAACACATGAACCCGTAGAACACATGAACCCGTAGAACACATGAACCCGTAGAACACATGAACCCGTAGAACACATGAACCCGTAGAACGCTGTGAGAAACACTGACTCGAGTAATATGTTAAAATAAGGATGAAAACTCCCAGAAAGAGCACACTAATCTATTCAAAATATCGAGTGAGTTGGAGTGGCCAACACACATAAATAATTGTAATACACCAAAATTGTTAACTGACATACATGGCTAAACAAGCAAATGAAAAATTAAATACCCCGTGTAGGGGAAAAAGTCTGAGTAGGAGACGTGTACGCATGAACGCATGAACGCATGAACCCGTAGAACTGTGAGAAAACACCGTCTCGAGTAATATGTTAAAATAAGGATGAAATCTCCCAGCTCTGAGAGAGCACACTAATCTTTTTGAAATATCGAGTGAGTTGGAGTGGCCTACACGCGTAAATAATTGTAATAGGCCTACGCCAACATTGTTAACTGTCATACGTAGCTAAACGAGCAAATGAAAAATTAAATACCAACGCGACTGAAACTATTAACAATAAGACTATAAATAATAATATAAAATGATACCATAATGTACCCGTTCTTTGTCTTTGGATCTTTTGAATAAATTGAACGATATGTGAATCGCATTGCGAGCAGAGGAACGTGAGAGTTAGTGAGCAGCAGCTGAACCAATCTAAAAGGCCCTTCGTCAATAAAAACCTTTTAGTATAATCAGTTACCACAGTGCCTAAAACCCATCAACTTCATTCATTTAAAGTGAAGGGAAAAACCTCAGACACAAGGAGTTAACCGAACAGTGCACGGTATAAAGATAATTATGAACCTTTGATTGCGAACGTAGAGTTCTGTGTTACTTGTACCACACCGATGTGTGCAACGAACTCAACGAATTCAACCGGATGTAAAATCCGTTTGCTGTGGAAGACCACCTTCCCAGCCGTTTTGACGCTGCTTTGTTATCGCAAAACATGGTTATACGTTAACGCCGCCATGCTTTGCCCCACAGAACGCTAGCTGCTACGATAGCGTAAAGCTCGAACAGCGCAGACGACTCTGACCCGAGGGCGAACGTACCAGCTTCGACTGGCCATCCCTCAGCAAATCATTGCCCTTGGAATAAACCCCCTAACCCAACCGAGGGAGCCGCATCCTGAAGCTGGACTGGTAGAGCTGTGAGAGAAAATACGCTGCGGGGGCTAACGCGGGGACTGCAGTAGCCATGGTAGCAGGGCACGTGCCAGGTGCGTAGCCTGTGAAGGCGGAGGAAGCCGAGCCTGATGGTTGCTGGAAGTAGAAAGGCGCCGTGGCGACCGACGTCAGCGGGTTGGGGGCCTGGACCCGTCCGGGAGTTCCGCATGGCGTTTCGACGGCGTCCATCCTGGCGCCAATGCTTTGCACCAACTCGGCGAGGGTTTGTAGAACCAGGCGGATGTCCGTGTTGGGAACTTATTGGTGGTGTTGTTGAGGATACCGGGGACCGAAAAGAACGGCTTTCTGCGCTCGCTTGCCGGGACCAGAAGTAGGCCGACCAGCACGAATCCGAAGTTATGACCTCTTGGTGTGTATTAACCGACGTAGCAACTAAGCGACGAGATAATCAGAAGCACAGTAAAGCAGCAGCATGCGTCGAAGAAGACCTGAGCAGCAAAGACATATGTTAGACTACTCTTTATAGAGCAGGTGTAGGCAGGTGATTGGTAGCTGGTGATTGGCGGCCAGCCGCGCGTGATTTGAGTCCTCCTGGTAGAACTACCAGCAAGCTTAACATATAGGTGGGGATTGATCGTATCCCAGGTACGGCATCCTGCAATAAGCCAGTATGGAAGGCTGGTTAGCCAACGACGGGTAAGATCCCACCTTGAAGCCCGGGACAACCTAAAACAGGGACAGTCACGATTACTTGGCAGAGTTCACTGTGAGCACTTGGCTCACTTGAATCATGCAAGTGACGAAACTGCAACCCTCCTAGGGAAGAGCCGGCCTGAGTCAAAGGTGGAGGGGGAACAGGAGTCAGATATGTCAGCTATGGCAGCAGAGGTGGTCTTGGAACGGGGCATGTCGCGTTTTATTTTATTTTTATTTTATTTTACCTTTGTGGTATAGAAGCCCACTAACGCATGTACGTTTTTTCGGTTTAGTGCATGACTTTGGAACAGCGTGGTTTCAGGCGGCTGATGGTAAACCCACCCATATTGGGCTTTGGATTTGGACATTCGATTTCCCTTCCCAAAAGATTGGTTTCAGTTTACTGATACATACGGTTAGATGTTTCGACGTTGGGTGCACCAACGGCGTTCTTAGATTTGTTTATCATTTAATGCGCATGGTTTTGACCATTGCGCAAGGGGGGAGGTATTGAGGAGAATTAGGAAAAAATTTGAAAACAAGGTTTTTCTTCACCATACTTGCAAACAATGATTGACATCCAGCTAAATGAGTGTGAAATATTTGAAAAAACAGTGTTCAACAGATGGGTAGAAGCAGTCCCATCAGAAGACCAAAGTGCGGCTACGGTAATCAAGTTTCTGACTAGAGAAGTCATGCCAAGGTTTGGAATTCCGTCACAAATTAGCTCAGGTGATAGGGCAGCGTTTATTCAGAAAACACTCAAACAAGTGATTTAACATCTGCATGTCAAATAAAGACTAGTCCGTGTCTACATTCCTCAAACCACAAGGTATGGTGGAGAGAGGAATGGGACGCTTAAGACAAAGATTAACAAAATTAAATTAGAGTACTAAATTAAAGGACTAATGCACTACGACTGACACTAATGAGTTATCGCATGAAAACTAACAGAACGAAGCATCTAACCCCGCATGAAATGCTTACGGGTCGACTCATGCCTTCACCTGTCATTCGAGGGCCTAATAAAGGACCTCCATTAGAACAATTGGAAACTGAATTAGGACGTTATATGGGACAACTAACTGGCATACACAGGAGAAAGACAGAGTTCCAGAGTTGGAGGAGGAGCCACCAAGGGGGGTGGAGCCAGGTGACCAAGTGTATCTCAGGGTGTTCAGGAGAAAGTGGAACGAGCCCAGGAGAGAAGGACCATACAAAGTCACCAACGCAACACCAACAGCCATCCAAGTGGAAGGAAGTGCCACGTGGTATCATCTCAACCACTGCACAAAAGCCGCTCAACCCAGGGATGAGCGTGAGGAGGAGGAGCCAGACGCAGACACACCTGGGGCTGACCAGCTGCCCCAGGACCAGATCCAGTCGAGCCAAGAGATACAGCAACATGATGATGCTGAAAACGGGGAGCCTGTTCCTGATCCTTTACGGGTTGTGCCAGATTCCGCTGGCACAAGGACAGACCCCGAGGAAGGATGAAACCACGGAGACAACACAGACCTGGAAGAGCCAGGAATCAGGGGCTGGTACTGAAGGAAGCCAGAGAGAAACTGTAACGGTGCGGCTGCCCGTTACTGCAGGCAATGGATAAAAACAGGACTGACACCGGGATTTACAAGTACCCTTTTATTTAACACACACAGAACATTCAAACACATTCATGACGCCACCTGCAACACAAAAAACACACGTTATGAGGAAGCCGGTCAGGGGACACGGTACAAACAAGGACAACGTAAAAACACTCACGTTACGGTTGCGCTATCTTCCGGGTGCCGGGGGCTGCGGGAGGACCCGACGTGAAGTCCGGAAGAACATTTGTGCGGTGTGGGGGTGACGTCAGACGGGCGAGACCAAGTGTGTGAGAGGAGAGGGGTGTGTTGGGGTACTTGGGGAAGTAGAGGGTAAGGATAGGTTTTAGACGAATAGGTCTGGGGTAAGGTGGGTAACTAGGGGTGGGTATAGGTAAATCGGAAATGTGTAGGGGAGGGTTAATTGAATTAAGAGGGGTATGGGTCAGGCCGGGTAGGATATATTCAGGTCCAAATCATGTAGGTGTGGCAGAAGGGTCTGAGGTGAGCGGGTGACAACACCTGGCTCTTAGATCAGCCAAGGGCTTTATTAGTGCCGAGGGGAGGACCGTTGTTTTTTTGATTATTGAGAGTTATTTAGAATTATTGATTTTTTTTTTTTTTTTGCCTCCTGATGGACAATTTTGGTACCGGAATAAATTCAGGCCAACGGCCTTACTAACATCTTTCATACTGCCTCCAATCCTTCCACCGCCGCAAGGCTCATCCTGGTAACAGAAACACAGAACAATCCGGCCCCAACTCACTCAGGAATATTCAACAAGAAAGGGAAAATAGTCTTGTATGCTCAGATACCACCGCAGAATCAAGTTAATGACTTTGTGTTTACTGTTATGTCGGATAACCAACCGTTATGTGCATTAACCTTCCGCCAGAATTATGAACATGTGCATAGGAAAAATCGGTGTGAAGTAATTATCCAATTTAATCCAATGAAATGGTGTTTAACAGTAACGTCAGGAAAACATGGGGCTATAACAGAAAGTATAAATTAAGTATTAGAGAAATATACTTCTTAAAGCTGTGGCTTGGCAGAACAGACAGGCTTTAGATTGGCTTTTAGCAGAAAAGAGGGGAGTTTGTGCTCTTATAGGTGAAATGGGTTGTACCTTCATTCCAAATAACACTGCCCCAGATGGATCATTCACACTTGCGATGAACAACCTAGAGGAGTCGGGTGACTGGGAGAGGATGCTCTATGGGGAGATAGATTGGAGTGAAACTGGAGAGGAGACCGGAATGTGAGAATCGGACATCAGAAGGAGGTCCTATTTTCTTAACTGGTGACCTCTCGATGTGAACCACAACCATTTCGGACAGTTTGAACAAATGGACATTGGACTAATGGGTTCCAGGGCCTGGTGGCTGCGAACAGGAGCAGCAACCACAATGCCCAAACCCCCCACGTTTATATAGTATACCGGTGCATGACGATAATCAGGGCTATCCAAATCTATGCAAGCTTGTTGACAATCTTAGTTTTTAATTTCTATTATTGACTTATTTTTTAAAATGTCATTTTTTGAGTTTCATATTTTTATGTCATATATTCTGAAATGCTAATTTTCAATGCATGCTGAAAATACTATGTTATGTGTGAATTCTAGTTAAACATTTGATAGATCTTTTTGCCTCAAACAGGTTTAAAATCCTGAGAATTATACAGGTTGAGATTCCTGAACATGCTTGAAGGTTTTTAATGATGATCAAATGTAGTGCAAAATATAGCCTAAACGACTGTTATGTTTTTGTTATGATCTTATCTTACAAAAAAGGGGATTTGTGTGGTAGAAATTAATGAGTATATTCTATGGTAAACCATGATTATTATTAGGCCTTATATTTTTAATGGTAGAAGACACATGATACCTGCAGAGCCTGGGTTCAGAACAGATGGTGGGACACAGAAATTAGCAGGAAGCTACGGGGTTAAGCCATGTTGACCTCAGCCTTCAGCCTTGGGTCAGACTGGTGTCCAAAATCACTTTGTTGATAAAGTTGCTAAGACGAAGATTGATGTGGGCGGTAACCTCCATTGGGACAAAGGAATTCTTGTATGTATGTGTGTATAAAGAGAAGCTGGAATCGATGTTCGAGCAGTGACTCTATAGATCTACTCAGGCTGTTGTCGTTGTTGTTTTTCTTCACGATAAAGTCGTCTGTCAATTCTTGCTCCGGACCCCTCGATTTATTTTACTCTCTCTCTCTTGAATTAGTCTAAGTGTTTGTATCTCGATTAATCTTCAACAATGACATACATCATTTCATCTTGGAACAAAACACTGATGCTACTGCTGCTGGCCACTCAATGACACATTTTGTAACAAATAAACAAACAAACAGAAATCTTCATTCTATGATACAATTGTGAGGCAACAGTTATAATGAATCACTACATGGGTATTATTCTCAGAGCCTTATCTAGACACACAACATGGCGATTTGGAAACTAATAGTTTTCGCTTAGCATGCTAGCGCTAGTGAGCTTAATTACATTGCTTATTTAAGCAAAATCTTTCAACACTGTCGTTTTCAAAAGAATGAGCCTACACATAAAAAACGTACTTACCTCACATTCTGTGGGCCGAAACCTCCTCCACACATGTTAGATAGCCTCTGGAGTTGCATCCATCCATGTCGGATCCCGCACACGCATTGGAAGCTCCTGTTTTGTGTTGCAGTAAAATGCGTCCTTAAAGGGCAACTTCACCCATTTCACTCAAGCTTTGTATCGTTAGAAACCCACTCATATTTTTGATTGATTTCATTCCTTTATTTTCTGGCGAGACTGGAGAGATCCGTATCAATCTCCAACACTTCCTGTTTACAATGACGCAATATGACGATTTTTGCGTACAAGAAAATAGGAAGTGTAAAGCCTTGATTCCACCGGAGGCGTACGCGCCGCGGGGCGGCTGCGCCGCGGTCACCGCTGCTGATCGCTTCCACTCTAATCAATGAGACCATTTCCACCGGGCGCGCCGCGGAACGTTTCAGCAGCGTCCCAGGAGCGGCACGCCGCGCCGCGGCGCTATCTTTCCGTCCAATTCTATTTTTGCCGCGAGCCGCTGCTAAACCGCATCAATTTCGACAGAGCAGGTCGAGCCGGGCAGGAAGTGAAAAGTAAAAGCCATAGAGCATCCGGTAAATTTTCAAAATAAAACACAATACTCAGCTCATGTAACTTCACATCAACATCATTACGTCATGACCGGTGGCACCAGGTCAGCAGCCAATCAATCAAAGGGTCTCAGAGGGTCGGCAACATGGACGACGAGAGACTCATTGTCGAAGTACAGCAACATGAAGTCATTTATGTACCAAATCATCCTTTTTATGAGGAAAATGTCAGAAAGGACAAAGCATGGCATTTAATTGCAATAGTTTTGGGAGTGGAAGGTGAGTACATTAGGTTTAGGATTATCGCGTGATCTCGTGATCTCGCGTGAATACGGCTGGCTCGCAAGGCAGCGCTACGCTGCCGTTACGCGCCCGGTAGGAATGGACGCAGGGCAGAGGACGCAGCCGCTCCGCGGCGCGTACGCGTCCGGTGGAATTCCGGAGTAAGAGGGGATGATTCACGTAAGACTACAACCACTAGTCCCACCCCCCTCTAGGGGGTGGGACCCACTGACGCTACAGACCTATTAGAGCAGTGCCAGTGGGTGGGACTTCACCAGCAGAAACTTATGCTGCTATCCATTTGGATTTACGAAGTGGTACAGTCGCAAATCTCCCAGCTTTCTTGCGGCATTTCACTGAGGCACGCCCCCTTTTGGTCGTAGTATCTCGTCGCTTTCAAAGTAGAGCGAGCAGAGCTGTACAACTCGCAAAGAAGATGTCTGCGCCCATAGTTAATGGGGATGAGATGTATTTTCTTTCTATTTGTACCACGTTGGTGGTTTTAATGTCGTTTTTAAAACCTCTTACACACTTGATTTCATTGCTGCTTCAATCCAGGTCACCAATGTATGCATTGCCAGGTCTTGCTTGCGTGAAATTCAAGTAAAAGTTTTGTTTTGCTAAAGATTGTTGCTAATGATGGAACTAACCTGACTACTACTCCCCCTCGTGGCTCGACAGAAACACAAAAATGCAAACGGAAGGCCTGGAGCAAGGAAATCCGTCCGTTCTCGCGAAGCTCGTCGGTTAGTACCAGCGTACCATCCAAATGGATGCAGGCATAACATCCACGGCGTCTGAAGCTAAGCTAACAGAGGCTGTTGATCAACTGAGTACAATGGGGAGGGGGTACTGGATCTGACTAGAGCTGGACAATTGCAAAAGTGTACTACTAACCCTGTATGAACTAATTAATTAAGTCTTGTTATCAAAAAAAAAGACTACCGTATTTCCACCACCTAAAGGGCACCTTCATAGAATGGCCTATTTTAGGAACTGTTTTCATATATTAGGGCGCACCGGATTATAGGCGATAGATAGAAGATACTGCAGTCAAAGTTTGACTGGGGCTGCGATAATATGCATCGACTAGATGGAGCTTGCTAACGGGGAATGTCAAAACAGTCAGATAAATCAACTTATTAAGCGTTCTGACAACTCTGTCACCTTCCCATGGGTAACGAGTTCCCAAACGTTAATTGCATGTTAAACAATCTTCCAGCCTTGTACATTGTAAACACGTAAAAATAAACGCAGTCTGATACCGCTAATTCAAAAACGTTAGGCATAAACTCAACATTGTTCAGTTGTTTTCTATAAGACGTAAGCTCACTTTCAGTTCATTCCCCGTACACGAAATCCCTCGACATTCTTCTTCTTCAGTTTCCGAATTGAACAGTTGGGCGAAGTACGCATTCCAACATGCCTGGCTCCCTTCGTCATTACTCGAGTCAGTGTCGCTGCTGTTCCTGGCAGTTCAGTGATATTCCGCCTTCTGTGAACGCTTGGCCCACAGTTGAGCCTGTTATATCAGCCCAGGATCCACGATCCATTGGCAGATAGGGGCGTAAGTCGCCCGGCGCTGTCTCCCCGTCTTGGTTAACATGTGTTCGCCTTCTAAGGCCCCGTCCACACAAAGCCGATTTTTGGTGAAACCGCATAAGTCTTGCCCGTTTGGCCGACCGTCCAGACGGTGCCGGTGAATCCGGTGCCCGAAACCGCATATTTCTGAAACCACCCTCGGAGGTGGTTTCAAATCTATCCGGACCTATGCGGTTTCGTGCTAGGATTCGTGTGGACGTCTGAAACGCTTGATGGCAGTGGCTCCCCACCAGCTGGGGGACGTCAGAGTTGCGTTGAATTTTTTATTTATTATTTTATTTGTATTCTTTTTGTAGCTTTAAATAAAGCCCCTTGATAAATGTAATTACTAACTGTACATTAGAAAGTATTTCTGCTCAATTTAAAAGGTTGAATCTCCTCGTGACTGAATGTTTGTATACAGCACGCAGGCTTGATGCGCTCCACTTATTTCTGGGGAGAACCAGCGGCTTGAATATTTACTACAGCGTTTCTACAGCTCGATGCGGTTTCGAAATGACTGTCTTTACGGAGTAAAAGTGTGCCTTATAGTGCGGAAAATACGGTAATTCACTGAGTTCACCAACTAATACTCTTCACTAGAAATGTTATGTGAAATGATTTGCAAGCAGTCTTGCGGTATCAGCTTGGTAGATGGAACAGTGAGGTGTCCGATAGGCGGAGATCTAGATCAGTGGGAGTGGCCAGCGAAGCTGTGCATGGTGGTGCATGGTGGGAGTTGTTGTCTTCAATCCACAAGCGCCAAAACATCACTTTCTGCCTTTTCTTGGTCAGGACGGCACCAAATTAGAATTTTATTTTATTATTCAACGACATATAGGACCCAATTTCAATACATATTCATGCCTCCACCAGTGAAATGCTCCTTTAAGGGGACGACAGCTATGCGAAAATAGCGTTCCGATTTTTTTCTTTTTTGGCACGGCCGTAGGGGTGGCCAGCGTGGTGGCCGAAGTTTGACCAATGGTGGCCACGGCCACCCCTGGCCACCACGTGGCTCCGCCACTGGTTTATTGAACCAACTGGGGGTTAAATGTTTGTTTTGATACTATATTAGTTCCTTTTCTTTAGACTGGAGCTGGGCGCCAAACTGTAGGGAGGCTAGGCACCCATGGTGATGTCCCTTCACTTGCATGCGAGTTAAAGCACTGGGATACAATACGTTTTCCACCAGTTTGAGTTTGCAGTGATGATTGGTGTGAGGCACTTGAGGTGAGTGGTAGCACCCCTATGCACTCCTCAGCGTAGTTTGCCTCTCAGCAGTTGGCCTCAGCTTTAGTCTTGTAGGTTTTGGACTGCTATTTTAGTTTGTGATTTTTAGATTTTATGTATAAAATATATTGGCTGAGTGTAATAAAGAATATTTTCTCCTTATTTATCTATCTTGTTTATTAGTTTTACACTAATCCTTATTTTCAGCAGTTCCAGTTTCTGCACATTTGTTTCTCATTTAAATAAAGGTTTGGTTTATTTTGGAATTAGTGTCGCATTCAGTTAAACGAATCTGCTTGCCTCATCAGTATTGTAAGTAACATACCATATTATACTGATTTCCAGGGGTTTAATTCCCCTGGT
Source organism: Gadus chalcogrammus (assembly GCF_026213295.1). Classification (NCBI taxonomy): domain Eukaryota; kingdom Metazoa; phylum Chordata; class Actinopteri; order Gadiformes; family Gadidae; genus Gadus; species Gadus chalcogrammus. Next base: position 27,829,086 of record NC_079427.1, on the reverse strand, counting down.
GGCGTTGTCGGTTCTCCCCTCAATCCTCCCCACTATTGCCCTCGCTACACATACATTGCCCTTCTCTTTTCGGTCCCTTAAATGCTGACTGTGTAGTTCAAACCTGCAGTTATTGTTTAATTGACAATTACTATTATTTGAGTTTCACACTCATTCAAAGTGCTCTGAGACCAAGCAACCTCTGTATCCCCTAAGTGATGTAATATCATGTCACTTGTATGTCTTAAAACTGCCTCTACTGTAGCTCACCCCTGGCCTTAGGGAACAGGCTGGCTACAGCTAGGCTAACAGCTAATTATGACCCAGTGGTCACTCTATCCCGGCCTCGAGAGCTTCCACCAAACAAACAACTGTTTATATTCCTTTGTGTTTAGTGTTTAGAATACAGGTTATTATCTCCTATTTCCCTGGGGAGCTATTACAACCCCTAGGCCTCCCTGGAGAGGTAAGAAGTGTTCAAACCTTAGAGGGCAAGTTGAGTCCATATTTATGTAATATACATTTAGTCCACTATGTAACCGATAGTGTTGCATAGTGGTATCTCTAATATCCTTGTTTAGGCCTAAACAAGACTACACTTAACATGATTTACTGATGGCTTATATTTAAAACAAAAACTACCCACTTGAATGTCTTTAACTGGCTACGTGCTTGTATTGAGTTGATGACAGAACACATACTTTCTACATCGTAGCATATATCATTTTATATTAAAGCCTGCTATAAAATTGTATTGATTCGTTTGGGAGACATTCTGGTTGTTCAAACACTAGGATATCCACAATGATTAATTCAGTTTGATGTTCAATCTTTCCCCTTATTTGATGCCTAATCTGAATATATTACTGAGATTAGTTTGTTTGCACATTGACAATGTTTCAAAAAGAGTGCCACACAATGTCTTCAATAAAAGGAATTCTAAATCTGAAAAAAAATCTGTCCCATTGCATTGTTTGGTAACAATTTGGTAATAATTATCAGGCACATATTAATGCCTTATTCTGATAACCTTATTTTACCCTTACTACTCCATTAATTAAGATTTCACCCAATATAACCTCTAATTATTGTTTAATTACTCTAAATAAAGCCGTTATTGGATATGAGTAACGATGCTAATAACCAAGGCATCATTTGGGCCTTGTAAAGGGGCAATAGCAAGAACAGTGATTACAAGAACTCTTTATTACTCTGAATTAATATAGTCTATTCTTATGGAATAAACGCAAAACTAAAGTGTAATATTACCTGTATTAACTATTAATTAAGTCTTGTTAACTCAAAAATATGTTCCCTATTCTAAATTGGGGTCTTGTTCATTTTAACTCACAAGTACTTTGAACCCTATAACTCAAAACATGTTCCCTATTCTAAGGTTGAAACCTCTTCAAATTTAGTTACGTCATTACAGCATACAACTAGTAGTTAGAAGACAGCCAGTTATCACAAATGTAGGTTATTATTTTGAATAGCAAACAGTGAAGCATACAGGAAAGACTCAAAATAGCTTTCAGGTTACTGCACTGAACCAAAACAACGTTATACAAAGGACAAACCAGGTCCCCAGGTCCATTATTTCATTTTTTTAATGCATTACATTATCTAGGCTTTTGCATCAATGCCAGTTACAACACAGAGGGGCTTACAATGCATTTCATCAGCAAATGAAAGATAAACATTTAGCATACATTTAGCTCTGACTTAATCAAATTAATTTAACTGAGATTCTTCGTTCATAAAAATAATGCAGAGTTTCTTTTTCAGACCGGATTTTTTTCGTATGTCATGGAAAAGCATTTCCAGGGGTCGAGGTCTGTGGTGGTTACCAGTAGGTCCACAATAACATCTAAGTGATCTTTCAGCATATGTTGTGTTACGGTTTCCTCTGCATACAATAGTGGATTTGCACTCCCCAAGTTGCTCCCGGTTTTGGGATATTCACCTTTGTAAGGGATCAACAAAATTCTCTATGGTTAACAGTTCGATGATTGTAACACTTCATCATGAAGCGGCGGTTATGATCTCCATCCATCTGAAATGATGGACTTCCTGACGAATGTGTTATTTATGTGCGGGGGAGATGACTGGCCCTGAGCGGTGAGAAACTATCTTGAAAACCTGGTCTCTTCCTGTCATCCTTGATGCCAACGTTTCCAAACACCCAGGTACTCAGTTGCATTGCCGTCCTCTGTTGTACCGAAATTAACATAACCAGTTCATCATTAGTGTTATGTCATGAATGTGTAATGAAGTACTGAAACAATAAACACAAGTCGTGACAACATTAAATAAAAAAGCGAATGTTGCTGTAATCATAGTATAAAAGATTAGGGAATTAATCAATGGCTCAACATTTTCAGTGTTTTCCTCCAGAATGTATCTTAAGAAGAGCAGCACAGGAATAATATGTCATTTCCTTAAAATCGGCCTTACTCTCCCCCATCATAATGATAACTAGATCTAATGAATAATAATATAATATGCTACACTACAGATTGACATAATATTTTTGCAACATATTTAAGGCATCTAGTGGCATGTTTACATCTGGAAACAGTATTCCAAATATGACCTGCTGCTATAGTGTGTGTGTGTGTGTGGTGTGGTGTGTGTGTGTGTGTGTGTGTGTAGTGTGTGTGTGTGTGTGTGTGTGGTGGTGTGTGTGTGCTGTGTGTACTACTCACCATGCGGAGTCTTTTCTGCTTGTATCGACTTCTTCAAAATCATGGCATGAGAATCAGGGCACTCATGCTGAGACATCCATAATGTATACCAGGTTTAAACCATCGCGCGCCGCCATGACGACCAGTACGGTTCCCATTATCGGTTAGATGTGAGAATATGTAGCTGGTTGTAGTATAGTGAGAGGGGTGAGTTAGGGGCCCCACTTGCCATTTTGACCTCATGTAATATATAACTTTTGCAACTATTGCCGTAGGCTTCAAGATCTGTGCTAGCAGTGCAAATGTGCCTAGCCACTGTTTAAGTACTCGACCGGAAATGGAAAACAGGCAGGCCACTATGAATCATGGGAAATAGAACGTCAGTTAAATAAGGTGGATACCAAAATCTTTTTTCTTCTTCTTTCATGTTGCCAAGCCTTAATTTCACCTGTTATCATTGTTCACATCACTTGATAGGAAGGGGGGGAAAAAAACACAGAAACAATGCGGAATTCCAACTCTGACACTCCAGGGATCGACATGCTATCCACCAGTCTATGTTTACTAGCCGCCTACTATCTCTAGCGCAGGGGTGCTCACACTTTTTCAGCATGCAAGCTACTTTTAAAATGACCAAGTCAAAATGATCTACCTACTACAAAAATGCGAAACATATTTATTCATGAATATATTGAGAATTCTCTATATGAACATGTATGTTGATGTCCCTTGCATAACAGCATGAGCCCATATTGCACAACACAACACAATTAACTATGTACATTTTTGTCATTACCTTATTCTGATGACTTGCACTGAATGGAATCAGCCAGGGATGCATAGTCCGGACAGTATCTGCTGACAGCCAGCCTCAAGCAAACTTCCAAATGATCATCAGTTATGGTGGAACGGTACTGTTACTTAATGATCTCCATGTGGGAAAAAGGCTGACTCACATAAGTAAGTGGAGCCGAATTAAGCAGTCAAGGAGGTAGCACATTTCCTCATGTCGGGGTACTTTTCCTCTGTGAGTAAGTTCCAGAACTCTCCATGAGCTCTGGACTTCAGCTGAATGTCTGCTTGTAATGTCAAAATCTCATCTTCCACTCCAGAAGAGTTCAGGTGAAACAGTGGTGAAATTTTTGATGCGAGTGAATCAACCTCAGCATCTTCCCGAAAAGGTTAGCACATGACTGTAGCGACTGGCTCGAGCAAAGAAAAGTCTTGAAAGCGTTTGTCAAACTCTGACAGACATTTGTCAATCTGCTCTGTCTAGCGTGCACTGTCAAGTTGGACACAGGCCTTCCCTTGCATCTCCAGCTCTGACGCCAGGTTCTGGGGTCTCATTTATAACCGTTGCGTACGCACAAAACGGGGCTGAAATTGGCGTACGTGACTTTCCACGCCAAGGTTGTGATCTATAAAAAACCAACTTGACGGGAAAATGTGCGCAGCCCTCAGCAAACTCTGACCCATGCGTATGCATAGTTTAGAGGAAAAGGAGAATTGGCGACACAGATGGTGTGGTGGTGAACTGAAGTCAGACCGAAGAATTGTAGAGTGAGAGAACGATTATGTTTATCATCGCCCTTCATAAATTTAACTTCAACCCGTATCATGCGTTAAATCTATGTTATCAGAATAATTTAAGTCAACTGCGTTATTTCTCAGTTATAACCAGGGCTGTAGTGGTCAAATTAGAGGTGGGTAAACTATGATTTTTTGATCAGACCGACCTCGACACAACGCAACGCAACGCAAAGTGTTGCGACTCTGTAAGGATAGCCTGGCTATATTCCATTATGTTATCAATTAAAGTCATATTAAATCAATCAATGACAGTCAATGAATGTGTTTGTAGTTTATTCAAGTTATTCAAATTTTAAACAGTAAAGAAAAGTGTGTGTAGATTAAGAACTATCTATCTATGGCATGTGTGTATGTGTGTGTATTAGTATGCATGCTTTTCGCAGTAGTACCCAGAGGGCCTCCTTGTCCTCCACGTCAGGTCCTGCCTTGCAGGAGCGTGTTCTGGAGTTCATGGCTCCCCTGTGCTTCACCAGCCAGGACTTCACATACGTGTTGGATAGAACTTTGTGGTGGCTGAGTGGTGGGCCATTCAGTTGAATAAACATCAAGGACGACACTGTGACCAAGTGCAGACTGCATCTCAGGGGGCACACTATGATGTTCATTAAGCTGAACCCCCTCTCACACTCAGTAGTGCTAACTGGAATGAGATGGTCGATATTCAGGAGTGGTGCAAGGTTTTCTGGAATGAGGCTTGAGTTATCCGTAAAATCCCTATAGCCTTCAAGAATTTTTCTGTCATCAAGTCTGAACCTTTGGGCAAGTTTCAACTTGGATTCCCCATACTGCTCCTCTAGGGAACAGGCCAGTTTGCTGGGAAAATAACTTTAAAGAAAATAAATAATAAAATAAAAATATTTATAATATATAAAATACAAATATTTATAAATATTTTTATTTTTATTGGTTTAACCGCCAACCGCCCAAATTTAATTAAAATATATTTTTTGTCGCGTCATCCGCCCGATCCACGGTTCAGCCGCGAAGTCCACGGCTGCAACCGCCAACCTCGCATCTCCAAATTGAGGCTTTAACATAGCGACCAAGCTATAGCGAAGTTGATACGCCGAAACCGGAGTTTAATATGGATAGTAAAACTCTGACTGACTTTCACTCATTTTGACGTGGGCAGTACACGGATAGCATGACTACGCATTGGCCAATCTGAAAGCTCGTAGTCACTTAATAGTTCGTCAAGTAAAATTGATTTATAAATCACAAAAACAACTCATGTGGATTGATCATCTTCAGTCTTACTTTGTACTTGAGGCCTTTTTCGGGCATCTGTTGGAGTGGGAGCACTCGAAGGTCTCTTCAAAAATCGCCTGATATCCATGGCTAATTAATGACAGGTAGGCAGGCATGATAATCCACAACGCGCAGGGCCATGTGTTTACATACTTCCTGTTTACATATTTTCCTGGATCCTGATTGGTGTCGCTGCCGCAGCCGCAAGGCACTGATTGGAGGGTCACAGACCATAATAGCATAGGCCTACAGCGCAGATGAAAATGATTCAGATTACAGCGTTTATTTGTTCAACAATATGAAACCTTGTCTTAGGTGTTTTAAAATGATGCTGAATTTATTTCCGATTATTCCAACGGCAGAATACAAGGCACAGGGACCTTTGAAACGCTATTTAGAGGTGCGTAAACGCTATTTCCTAAATTCCAGAGGTGCGTAAACGGCGTTTACGTGCGTTTACCCTCCACTACAGCCCTGGTTATAACTCCAGAAACATCTCCTTAGAATAGAAATAAAAAAAAATTCTCTATATTTAATCCCGTCACTCCATATTGTCCACCGACGGCCCGACTAAATGGAATAAAGCATCTGTCCAACATGTGTAAATAACATAATATTTTTATGTGACACTGTAAACACATAATCAAAAGTCAATTAAATCCCAAGTGTGGAAAACCAAGCCACGCTCCTCATCACAATCGTTGTCTGTTACTCTTGATGCTTTTCATGACAAATCAGGCATTAAAAATGGGTTATGTTCAAGAACATTTTACGTGGGTTACAAACTGATTATCCAAGGTGTTCTCGGTCAGTCTTATTACCGTAACCCTATAAATACAGAGGTGAGTGCCGTGGTAATAGTGCACCATAGCACTTCTGGCGGACCATGCAAATGGCAGGATTCGGAGGGAGAGGGTCTTTAGGGACCATAACGATTTATTGGTAGGCTACATAAAAATATGTAACTTTATGTCAGACCACTTCTTTTTTAATTCTGGGACTGTACGCTCCGTGCTACTGACAGAGTTCACTGCTGCAGCAACATGTTGCCACTCACTCTCTCACGCTTTTTGTTGTTGGCGATCCCAATCCCGTGACCGCCGAACAAAACTACTTTTCGGCGGTTTCCGCCGAAAAGTAGTTTTGTTCGGTGTCTCCGCTTCCACCTCCGTGAAATTTTGCTTTTTTGCTTTTCTCTCAGTACCATTGTTTCCGACAAGACATAATACTTGCATCTGAGTCTGATTTATATGCAGATCGAATTCATGAGGTCATTTGCATTGACCATTCATGGTTAAAAAGGGGCGTGTGTACAGGGCGGAACGTGAAGCTGATTCAGCTGCGCACACTTGTAGGCAGTTTGTGATTTATAAAGAAAAGATTGCGTACGGTGTGCGTACGCAGGGTTTTATAAATCGGAATATTTTTTGGCGCACGCAAAAAAACTTGGCTTTTGGGAGTACGTACACTTTTAGTAGTGATCCCACGCACAGTTTTATAAATGAGACCCCTGGACGTTTGCCAAATCATGGCGCCGCAGCTTTGAGGAGAGATGTTGCATCTTTCCTTTGAATGCATTAACTGAGCTGATCATAAAATCACTGTTTTGTCTTTTCCCTGCAGCTCTAGATTAAGGTCATTCAATAGGTTTGTCAGATCAGTTAAAATTGCAAGTCTAACAGCCACTGACTGTCATTAAGTTGCTTGTATTCTGCATGTCCAGCTACACGGAAGACTCCTTAATCTCCGGACAGAGCTCTCGAAATCTTTGCAGGAATTTCCCTCGACTAAGCATCTCACGTCAGTGTGTAGCAACAACTCAGAGTGGTCGCAGTCAGCCTGCTCCAGATGTGCACGGAATAGCCGTCTTTGAAGAGATCTGGCACGAATAGAATAGGCGATCTTCATTGCCACATCCATGATCTCTTTCACGTTGAGCATTTTAGCGCATAACGCTTGTTGGTGTATTATGCAGTGGTAATTCAGGAAGTCCGGGAAAGCATCGTCCTCCCTGCACTTCCAATAAATCCATTCACGCGGCCAACCATTGCTCTAGTGCTCCATCCGTGGTGATGGACACCAATTTGTGCACTGGGAGCTGGGTTTTCGTGATAAAGTTATTGAAAGACTGAAATATATCCTCTCCTCGCGTGTGTTCTTTCATGGGCAGTAGTGTTAACAGCTCCTCTTTTGCAGTCATGTCAGTAAACACCATCCGAATAAAAATGCACAACTGGGCTGTGTCACTCACATCCGTAGATTCGTCCAACTTCAGTGAGAAGCACTCGCAATCTACGATGTCCTTCCAAAGTTGCTGCATCAAATCCTTGGCCATGGCTTCACTACGCCGTGTAACTGTACTTCTTGACAGCTGGAGAGCTTTGATCGAAGATAATATTTCTGCCTTGTTTTTAAAGTCTCGGAACAATGAGTCAGCTGCTTCAACGAATGCCTCTTTTACCATCTCTCCGTCTTGGAAGGACTTCTTGTTCTTTTCGATTAAGTGGCTCACCCGGAACGATGCTTCGGTAGCGGCTTTGGCTTTTGAAGTTGGCTGACAACTGGCATTTTAGTTCTTTCACCTTTCTCTTTCTCAGCTCGCTTTTCTGCGGGAAGTTGGTGTCGTAGTTTTTATGAGCAGTCCGAAAATGCCGCTCTAATTTCCCTTCTTCGGTATTGCGATGGTAGACTGGCAGATGAGGCAAACGCACTTCGAAAATGACAGTCCCATTTCCTCCTCCCATTCCGGATGAAAGTGATACGTTTTTGGCTTCTTACTCGGTCCAGCTCCCCCTCTCATTTTTATACCCTTTCTTAAGATTAAAAGAAAAAACCAAGAGCTAAAAATTGGAGGCTAACTAGGCAACTCGCAAGCTTTTTTTTTACTTTCCCGCACTTAGCGCCGTTGTTTGCGCATGCGCAAATTTCATAGGGGGGATGGATGATAGGCTGACGTCTATTTTTTTAATGATGATTTTTTTGTTCCTTCAATGCAATGCGATCTACCCACGATACCTTCGCGATCGACCGGTCGATCGCGATCTAAGTATTGGGCACCCCTGCTCTAGCGCATCCAATCATCATAAAGTATCTACGTCATTTCCAATGTCGTTCTGGCGGGCGCGGACACAGGCAGTGCACCAAAAATGGCGTGGCAACCACCACAGCCATAGACCATGCCATAGACCACTGGGAATGCTTTTCCATGACATACGAAAAAAACATCCGGTCTGTCTCGGTTCAATTTGATTAAGTCTGAGATAAATGTATCTGTTAAATGTTTATCTTTTTTTGTTTCCTGATTTAATGCATTGTAAGCACATCTGTGTTGTAGCTGGCATTGATGCACAAGACTATAGTTATGTAATGCTTAAAATGAAATAATTGACAAGGGGACCTGGTTTTGTCTTTGTACTTTGATTTGGTTCAGTGCAGTAACCTGAATGCCATTTTGAGTCTTTTCTGAATGGCTTGACTGTTTTCTATTAAAAATAAATAAACCTGCATTTGTGATAACTTGGCTGTCTTCTAACTATGTATGCTGTAATGACTTAAATAAATTTGAAAAGGTTGCAACTTTAGAATAGGGAACATGTTTGGGTTAATAAAGGTCCAAGAACTTGTGAGTTAAATATGTTACTAATAGGCATATTAATAAGCTCATATTTAATGGCGAATATGTGTATCTAAATATAACACACACCGTGTTATTAGATCACAAATTTATACGCTGGGTTTTAGTAAAAATAAATGGTAACTCCGACAGGCTGCTGTGCGGTTAGAGGAACACTGCGTTTAATGTAAACCACACTCAAACCAATGCTAAATTTCTCACGTGTCCTCTTCTTTCAATACACTTGCACGACAACATGTCAATTTATTTATTTATTTTAGGTTTTTCAGTTTGCCATTCCATTCCATAACAATTGAGTCTTCCATTTCCCCATCCCTTCAAACATTTGTTATTTTTCATGCTATCATAATCAAATAATCATTTCTGTAATGAATGAAATAGATACAAAATTTCCTCACAAAGCATGAGGTGTACGTATGTCCTAAACACATTATAATTATCGCGAGTCCAGTACATTTTTACTTGTATGGTATTCATTTATGCCTAGTTTTTGATTTATGCACAGCCATCTTTTATAGAGCTTCTTAGCTCTGAGTAAAATAAGTATCTGAAACTACAGATTTTATAACTCTTCAAGTTCCACATCTATTTAATTAATGCTATGCAGGGGTGAAATGCAACATGTCCTGGTATTATCTCAGTGACTCTAGAATCATTTGTGTTTTACAAGACACACCTAATGTCCAGGCTTATAGTGAGTGGGGACTAGAGGAAATAGGTTATTTAGTTGTTGTGTTTTTTGGGCGGGGGGGGGGGGGGGGATTTTCCTACAGGACGATAAAGTTGATCTGGTTTTAATGTGGCTAATCCGATTATATATTATTGAACATTTAAGCCTACTTGTTGGGCTTCGAGCCGACTGTAAAGATTTACATAAAAATGTCAAACTTTCACATCGTTTCAAGATGATGAGAAGATTTATTATTGTGTTAATACATTGTATTCATTCAATGTAAGATTGTTGCATAACTAGGTTCTGAAAACGATATTGACAATTTGAATTAGGAGAACCAAGATGTAGCCAATGGGGAGTCTTGGTCCTGCCCCTTTTGTTTAAGAAGAGGCAGTAATAATTTACTGGATGCGTTTCAAGAAATGAATAAAAGGTGTTGAATGCGGTGATGGATGGCCTCAAACCATATATTAGATATGTTAGCATTTTGCATGTCTAAGGAGTATAATATGAGTTACAAGATTTCGATTTGTTGAGTATGAACAGTTTTCTTTCTCAAATTGATATGTGTAAAGATGAATACATCATTTACGATCTGTATCGATATGTGTAATAGTCAATACATAATTTATGAAATGTAATGATGTGTGCAATGCTTAATGCATCTTTTATGTTTTCTCTGTCTGGATTAGAAGACACAATGAACCAGAGACTCCCACTTTTCTTTCTTTCTTTACTTTGCTATTTTGTCATTCTGCTGGTCAATATTGCTCTAATTCTTACCATAATAGTAGACAAACATCTTCATGAACCCATGTACATCTTCCTGTGTAATCTCTGCATCAATGGACTTTATGGGACGGCCGGATTTTACCCCAAATTCTTCTTTGATTTGCTGTCCTCTACTCATCTCATATCCTATTCTGAGTGTCTTGTACAGGTCTTTGTCATATACTCCTATGCTGCAGGGGACTTCTCTATTCTGGCTCTGATGGCTTATGACAGACATGTGGCTATATGTCGCCCTCTAGAATACCTATCAATCATGACTAAAGAGAGAGTTGCCTTTCTAGTATGCATGTCTTGGGTTGTACCCTTGTGTCTTGAGGTTGTTGTAATATTGATGACATCAATGCTAGAATTATGTGGGTCTCACATAGATAAACCCTATTGTGCCAACTGGTCCATTGTTAAACTTTCTTGCACCTCAACAACCACCAACAATATTGTTGGTTTTATAACAATCCTTTTCTACTTTTGCCATTATGTGTTTATTATTTGTACATATGTGACACTTGTCAAAACATGTTTAAGATCCACAGAAGGGAAGAAAAAGTTAATGCAGACATGTCTCCCACATTTACTCTGTCTACAAAATGTCTCCATTGCCTTACTGTTCGATCTTTTGTGCACTCGATATGGAACACAATCTGTACCACAGAATCTCAGGAACTTCATGGCTGTACAGTTTCTTGCCTTTCCTCCTATTCTCAATCCTCTCATTTATGGACTGAATCTCAGTAAAGTTCGAAACAGACTTGGAGGTTTCTTAAAGACCAAGTAGGTTTTGAACAGTCCACCGTGAACAGATTGATCCAACTTGGAGGCTATTCTATAATAATTCCCCTAAGTTTCACGTCATGTCTTACAATATGTTTGATAATAGCCAAGGAGGCTGGCGCAATACCTATAAATAATATACATATGTACCTTTAACAAAGAAGTGTTAATCATGTAAACCTAAACTTTGCAGTAGTGAGGAGCATGTTGCAAGACCAGATGAACAAAGTAAATGTTTCTTTAAAGGTGTGTTTAGCGGTTCCTACTTTATGAATCAATGCATTGTTGTTATTTAATAAAAAAAATGATAACTGGTAATCTGCTTTACAGAAAAATGCAAGAGCTGTCCAGACTAAGAATTTTGTCATCCGTCTCGACCACATATAAATAAAAGTTTATTTTTATAAACTTTTATTTTCTTTTTAAGTGTTTTGTTTATTCTTCAGCATTGATTTATAATGTGTAATCATATATATTATAAGGGATGCAAATCTAACTAGTAGGCCTACTTGTTTCGTAGTTGCTTTTGTTTTGGTGAAGAAAAATACGCAATTGCTTCATCCAAATGACACATATCGAAAGTCAGTTTGAAAGGGGTCATTTCAGGCCACAGGGTGAGTGTGATAAGCCATTCTGCATTTTCCTGTATTTAGTGACATCACAAGTGGGACTGTCCACCTTCATGTAAGATGGATAGAAAAACAACATTTTCTACAGTGCACTGGGTAGGCTGGTAGACTACATCTAGGTGGTCACTAAAACAGGAAAATGCAGAATTTCAAATAGCTTGTAACGGCTAATCGAACTCACCACTGGTGGCATAATATCACCCCTTTAATATCTATTATATACAGTCTTTTTGAGTTACACCAACAGTATTTTTGGGAGAAATTTAGGGGACTTTACAATTCAGTCCAATTCAGGGTTGAGTTCATAATTTGTTGCGGTACACATTCATATGGACATTGGAAGACAAACAAACATCTTCTGACTGCGATAGCACCAACACATTTTTATCTGGTAAAAGTTAATGTCTAGTTTATCTGGCTGACAATACGTTTATTATGTCCAGTTTGCTGCAAACGTTGTGGATGGTGTCTGAGATGACACCATCCACAACACAAGGTTAGTCATTCATTTGCAAGTGATGCTTTCTGTTACGTTATGTGGTGTAATAATAATAATAATAATAATAATAATAATTAACTCAATGTGTTTAGCACTTTTCCAACCAGAGAGCAGAAATAAACTGATAAATAAGTAAATAAAACAAATAAAACAATGAGAAGGTAAATGTCAGTCAAACAAGGTAATTATATTTATTAAATTAAAAGCAGCAGAGAACATTGCAAAGCTATTTAAATGCTAGGCTAAAGATATAAGTTTTAAGTTTTCCTTTGAAAATATCTGTTGAGCTGGCTTCTCTGATGCAATGAATCATATTTATCAAACAGTGCCACCTTACACTCATGCTTTATCATGTCATTTTCTCATTTCAGCTGGAATCAAAAGACCTGGGGCCTCATGTACTAAGGTTGCGTATGCACAAAAACGTGGCGTACGTTCTTTTCCACGCTCACGTTCAGATGTACAAAACGTGAAATGACCGTAAAAATGTGCGGTCCCCACGCCAGCTCCAGAGCTGTCGTACGCACGTTTCTACAGCTATTGTTCCTTTGGCGACACTTAGAGGTGACGCTGGGAAACTGGGAAAAAAGGTGAAAACAATGACTCAGAGTGATTTGCACATCAGAGACACACTAATGAACAATTAACACACCTTGCAATTATATGGGTGGCTATAAAAGCATGCGCAATGGATGAAGAAAATTGTTTTAAAAATGGCTGCGTTAGCGTTGTTAGAGGACATCGCAAATGGTCAAATCCGAAGGGAACGTATATTTAGGGAACGCGAGGACTTACTCGCAAAAGATGATGATTGGCTCATGAGCCGATTTCATTTCCCCAGGCCAGTATTACTGGAGCTGTGCACAGAGCTGCGGCCGGCCCTAGAGCGCCACACAGCCAGGAGCCAGGGGTTGTCCGTGCCCACACAGGTGCTGACCACGCTGGGGTTCCTGGCAACAGGGGCCTTCCAGCGGGAGCTGGCCGATCGGTCAGGAGTGTGCCAGTCCACCCTGAGCCGAGCCATGCCAGCTGTGTGGGACGGAATCATCATATGAGATTAATATGAGTCCAGACCGGCCTCATATGCATTAATGCATTAATATGAGATAATTAATGCATTCAAAGCCGAGCCACGCCGCGTTGCCCTGTGAATTCAGTTGCAGCGCAAATATAGCAGCAAATACGTTACATTCTTAACCCAGCATCGGTGTTGTTCAGATACTGATTAAATGGGTTTGTTAACCATGCGTAATAGTATGGCTCCATGAGTATGCACACACGTTCTATGTGTTCTTCATCTCTGGGCACTGCGTCCCTTTATGTTTTGCAGCGGTTGCATTTGTTCTCTGTTAAAATTCATGGTTAATGTATTATTTTGGAGTTAATAAATTTGAAAAAAAAAACAGGAACACCACTAGTTTCTGGCTACGCCACTGGTGTCACCGATCAAAGCGGCCACTCTCAAATCGAAGGGGGAGAGTTCCCCCACTCCCGTCCCCCCACCTGTTGCGGTCACGCTTCGGCGGTGGGCAGAAACCCTCCGCTTCACCTCCACTGAGGTGAAGGTCTGACCACTTTTTTTTAATTTCAGAGTGTGTGCGCTGCTGAGACCCCACTGCATTGACGGCCTCGCAAACACACTCCCACTCACTTCTCTTTTGTTTTGCATTTATCTCTGTTGACAGGGTTCCAATAGCATATGCTTGCGCATTTCTACCTCGTGGAGCAAAATCTCGAGCTCAAACTCCGTGAAGTTTCGTTTTTTGCCTCTGTTCATGGTGCCAGGTGATCGGATTAAGAGGTGAATCTCAGGTCCAGAGGCCTATTTAAATGAAATTGCATATTTAAATGAGGGCGTGGACAGGGAGGAGTTTGGCACCTCGGCATGTGCGCTCAATTCCACGTTGATCGAGATGTACAAAAGAAACATGCTTGGATCCATGCGTTCGCACACTTTGATACATCTGAATTTATTTGTGCGTAAGACAGTTTCTGGGTTTTGGCGTACGCCAAGTTTCAGTATGAAATCCACGCAAGTCTTAGTACATGAGGCCCCTGGGGTCTCATTTACAAAAATGTGCGTGGGATCGTTACTAAAAATGTGCGTACGCCCAGAAGCCAAGTTTTGCGTGCGCCAAAAAAATTCAGATTTATAAAACAATGCGTACGCACACCTGTACGCAATCTTTGCTTTATAAATCACATACTGACTACAATTGTGCGCAGCTGAATCAGCTTCACGTTCCGCCCTCTACACGCCCCTTTTTAACCATAAATGGTCAATGCAAATGACCTCATGAATGCGATCTGCATATAAAACAGACTCAGATGCCGGTATTATGTCTTGTTGGAAACAATGGCAGAAGTACTGAGAAAATCAAAAAAGCGAAATTTCACGGAGGTTGAAGTGGAGACACTTGTGGGTGAGATGGAGGCCCGAAAGGTAGTTTTGTTCGGCGGTCACGGGATTGGGATCGCCAACAACAAAAAGCAGAGTGAGTGGCAACATGTTGCTGCAGCAGTGAACTCTGTCAGTAGCACGGAGCGCACTGTCCCAGAATTAAAAAAAGAAGTGGTCTGACATAGAGTTACATATTTTTATGTAGCCTACCAATAAATCGTTATGGTCCCTAAATACCCTCTCCCTCCGAATCCTGCCATTTGCATGGTCCGCCAGAAGTGCCATATGGTGCAGCATTACCACGGCGCTCACCTCTGTATTTATAGGGTTACGGTAATAAGACTGACGAGAACGCCTTGGATAATCAGTTTGTAATCACCCACGTAAAATGTTCTTGAACATAACCCCTTTTTAATGCCTGATTTGTCATGAAAAGCATCAAGAGTAACGGACAACGATTGTGATGAGGAGTGTGGCTTGGTTTTTCGCACTTGATTTAATTGACATTTGATTATGTGTTTACAGTCTCATCTCATCTCATTTCCGTCCGCTTATCCGGGGTCGGGTCGCGGGGGGAGCAGCTCAAGCAGGGAGCCCCAGACTTCCCCTTCCCGGGCCACATTGACCAGCTCTGACAGGGGGATCCCGAGGCGTTCCCAGGCCAGTGTTGAGATATCATCTCTCCACCTAGTCCTGGGTCTTCCCCGAGGTCTCCTCCCCACTGGACGTGCCTGAAACACCTCCCAAGGAAGGCGCCCAGTGGGCATCCTTACCAGATGCCCGAACCACCTCAGCTGACTCCTTTCTAAGTAAAGGAGCAGCGGCTCTAATCCGAGTTCCTCACGGATGGCTGAGCTTCTCACCCTATCCCTAAGGGAGACGCCAGCCACCCTTCTGAGAAAACTCATCTCGGCCGCTTGTACCCGCGATCTCGTCCTTTCGGTCATCACCCAGCCCTCATGACCATAGGTGAGGATAGGAACGAAGATCGACCGGTAGATCGAGAGCTTTGCCTTGCGGCTCAGCTCTCTTTTCGTTACAACGGTGCGGTAAAGCGAACGCAATACCGCCCCCGCTGCTCCGATTCTCCGGCCAATCTCACGCTCCATGGTACCCTCACTCGCGAACAAGACCCCGAGGTACTTGAACTCCTTCACTTGGGCTAAGGACTCATTTCCTACCCGGAGTAAGCAATCCACCGGTTTCCTGCTAAGAGTCATGGCCTCAGATTTAGCGGTGCTGATCCTCATCCCAGCCGCTTCACACTCGGCCGCCAGCCGATCCAGTGAGTGCTGAAGGTCACAGGCCGATGATCCAATGAGGACCACATCATCTGCAAAAAGCAGTGACGAGATCCTCAGACCACCGAACTGCAACCCCTCCCCACCACGACTACGCCTCGATATCCTGTCCATGTATATCACAAACAGGATTGGTGACAAGGCGCAGCCCTGGCGGAGACCAGCACCCACTGAGAACGAAACTGACTGGCTGCCGAGAACACGAACACAGCTCTCGCTTTGGGAGTACAAAGATTGGATGGCCCTGAGGATAGACCCCCTTACCCCATACTCCCGCAGCACCTCCCACAGTTTCTCCCGGGGGACCCGGTCATACGCCTTCTCCAGATCCACAAAACACATGTAGACCGGATGGGCATACTCCCAGGCCCCCTCCAGGATCCTTGCGAGAGTGAAGAGCTGGTCCGTAGTTCCACGTCCGGGGCGAAAACCGCATTGTTCCTCTTCAATCTGAGGTTCGACGATCGGCCGAACCCTCCTTTCCAGCACCTTGGAGTAGACTTTACCAGGGAGGCTGAGAAGTGTGATACCCCGGTAATTGGCACACACTCTCTGGTCCCCCTTTTTGAACAGGGGAACCACCACCCCGGTTTGCCACTCCTTTGGCACTGTACCCGACTCCCACGCGATGTTGAATAGGCGTGTCAACCATGACAGCCCCTCAACACCCAGAGCCTTTAGCATTTCTGGCTGGATCTCATCAATCCCTGGGGCTTTGCCACTGCGGAGATGTTTGACTACCTCAGTGACCTCCACCAGGGAAATTGACGACGAAACACCATCAACCTCGAGCTCTGCCTCCAACATAGAGGGCGTGTTATTCGGATTCAGGAGTTCCTCAAAGTGTTCCTTCCAACGTCCGACGACCTCCTCAGTTGAGGTCAACAGAGTCCCATCCTTACTGTACACAGCTTGGATGGTTCCCCGTTTCCCCCTCCTGAGGTGCCGGATAGTCTTCCAGAAACACTTTGGTGCCGACCGAAAGTCCTTCTCCATGGCCTCTCCGAACTTCTCCCACACCCGCTGCTTAGCCTCCGACACGGCAGCCGCTGCAGCCCTTCGAGCCTGTCGGTACCCTGCAACCGAGTCAGGAGTCCTCCAGGATATCATATCCCGGAAGGCCTCCTTCTTCAATCGGACGGCTTCCCTGACCACCAGTGTCCACCACGGTGTCCGAGGGTTACCGCCCCTTGAGGAGCCTAAGACCCTGAGGCCACAGCTAACCACCGCAGCTTCAGCAATGGAGGCTTTGAACACCGCCCACTCCGGCTCAATGCCCCCAACCTCCACAGGAATGCCAGAAAAGCTCCGCCGGAGGTGTGAGTTGAAGATACCTAGGACGGGGGCCTCCTCCAGACGTTCCCAGTTCACCCGCACTACTCGTTTGGGCTTACCAGGTCTATCCGGAAATTTCCCCCATTCCCTGATCCAACTCACAACCAGATGGTGGTCGGTTGACAGTTCCGCCCCTCTCTTTACCCGAGTGTCCAAAACATGCGGCCTCAGATCAGATGACACGATCACGAAATCGATCATCGATCTTCGGCCTAGGGTACTCTGGTACCAGGTACACTTATGAGCACCCCTATGTTCGAACATGGTGTTTGTTATGGATAATCCATGACTAGCACAGAAGTCCAATAACAAACGACCGCTCGGGTTTAGATCAGGGAGGCCGTTCCTCCCCACCACGCCTCTCCAGGTGTCTCCATCGTTGCCCACGTGGGCGTTGAAGTCTCCCAGCAGAACTACGGAGTCCCCTACTGGAGCCCCATACAGGACTCCATTCAGGGTCTCCAAGAAGGCCGAGTACTCTGAGCTGCTGTTTGGTGCATACGCACAAACAACAGTCAGAGTTTTCCCCCCTACAACCCTTAGGCGCAGGGAGGTGACCCTCTCGTCTACCGAGGTAAACTCCAAAACCGCGGCGCTCAGCCGGGGATTTATGAGTATCCCCACACCCGCCCGGCGCCTCACGCCCTCGGCAACTCCGGAGAAGAATAGAGTCCAACCCTTATCCAGGAGTACGGTACCAGAGCTGAGACTGTGCGTGGAGGTAAGCCCCACCAGATCTAACTGATAGCGCTCCACCTCCCTCACAAGCTCCGGTTCCTTTCCCCACAGCGAGGTGAAGTTCCACGTCCCCAGAGCCAGCTTCTGCCGCCCGGGTCTGGTCCGTCGAGACCCCTGACCTTCGCTGCCACCCATGTGGCTGCGCACCCGACCCCAACGGGTCTTCCCACAGGTGGTGGGCCCATGGGATGAAGAGAGGGGGGGGTGCCACGTAGTTTGTTCGGGCTGTGCCCGACCGGGCTCCGTGGCAAACCCGGCCACCAGGCGCTCGCCATCGAGCCCTCCGTCTGGGCCTGGCTCCAGACGGGGGCCCCGGGCTTCCTCCGGGCCGGGTCACATCTCCTCTTTTTTCGTTCTTCATTGGAGTTTTTTGAACCATTCTTAGTCTGGCCCCTCACCTGAGACCACTCTGCCATGAGAGACCCTACCAGGAGCACAAGGCTCCAGACAACACAGCTCTCAGGTTCACAGGGACACGCAAACCTCTCCACCACGATAAGGTGACGGTTCCAGGAGAGGCTAGCCAATCCGTTTGTGTATAGTTTTCTTCATTGAACGTCAATGGTCAATTCTTTCTTTTTTTTTCACCAAGGGATGCCAGCTCGGGCTGGCTTCCTCGCAGTGTGCAGTGTCTTGTTTCGCCGCGCCTTCAGTATATAAAAGGGGCGCAGTATCGCACATTGTGAAATTGTCAATGAGAGGAGAAAAATGGGGAAGAAATGACAGCAACACAGCACAAAATAATTAACGAAACTGTTAATATAAATGTTTTTATTGGATGACAACTACAGCCTAAAAAAACAGGGAAGCCTGGCTTCCCTTGGCCTCCGGGAGAAAACGCCACTGGCCTATTCCTATCTGATGTACTCTCTGAAGACAATGCTGACAATCACACGTGTGCATCATCTCTGTTTGTATAAAGATAATATATGTTCAAAAGTCACAGTTGGGACCTAGAAGACATGAGAATAAGCTGACATCCACACAGTATGACCCAGAAAAACATGCTATGCACATCAATATTTGATGAAAGTCCAACTTTGTATTGTGTAAGGATTGGGGATATAAGGAGCAGTACGGGAGTCATTCTGGAGTGTATTTGCAGATACCACTCGGCTTTGTTGTCTCTCGTTTGTGGGTGGCAATAAACTCTCCATCTATACTTGACCTGGACTCTCCGATTCCTCTTGCATATAGCTAGTTGAAGTGAATTAGATAAGTCGTTAATAGAAATCTACGACATTCGCCACCGCAGCCGCAAAGCACTGATTGGAGGGTCGCAGACCATAATAGCATAGGCCTGTAGAACGATATGCAATGCTCATACGCATTGTCACAGGTGAGCCACCGTACCGAGCGAGAAGTTATGTGCGCATGCGTGCTGGTACGGAGGTCGGAAGAATATAGTTCGTGGCCACCCAAGAGATGCCTGTTAGTTGATGAACCCTGTGAATGTTAAATAAATATCCTGAAAGATACAAAGGACTATTATTGAACACATCATAAAACATGGTGTCAGAAGTATCGGACCTGTTGCATCCAAAGACGGAGGAGCGTTAATACGGGTAGACGTTGTGTTCCAGCTACAGTGACTGAGTGGGTGCTAACGTTAGCAGCAGAATGGCCGAGGGATTCCGCAAACCAGACCCACTGGGGTTTGACGGGAACGTCGCGGAAAACTGGAGGATATTTGAACAGGAATACGACATATTTGTTGCGGCAGCATGTTCAGACAAACCTCCACGTACACAAGCCTTTATCCTGCTGAACCTGGCGGGCTCGGAAGCCATAGAACGCGAACGTTCTTTTGTATATGCTCCCGCTGTTGTTGATGATGACGGAGTGGAGACTACTCCCGCCGAATCGAGAGAGGACCCCGAGTGCCTGAAAAGGAAATTCCGTGAGCTTTGCAACCCGCAAACCAACGTCACTATGGAAAGACACGTGTTCTTCACCAGGAACCAAAGACAAGGTGAGACTGTGGAAGCCTATGTGAGTGATTTAAGGAATAAAGTGAAGACATGCAGATTTGGAAATCTACAAGATGAGCTGGTTAAGGACAGACTTGTCACAGGCATACACAATGACAGTGTAAGGAAGATCTTACTCCGCAACAGCGAGCTAACCCTGATAAAAGCGATTCACGAAATAACAGAACAGCGCACCAAGACTCTTGCTGCATCGACACACAGCACGACGAATGTGGACACCGTACGTTTCAAGACAAAGCAGTCACAGCAACGCCCATTTAAACTAAAGACATACGCTGGGCGGCAGTAGCTCAGGAGGTAGAGCGGGTTGGCTGGTAACCTGAAGGTTGCTGGTTCGGACCTCGAGTGTCGAGGTGTCCTTGACAAGGTACCTAACCCTGACTGATGTCGTGATGTCGAAGACAGACATCCTGTCTGTCTTCGACAGCTGCTGCTGGAACAGAGACTTCCAACTCTCCAGCAGTAGCGCCCCAAGGCCAGATATGCGCCCAGCGGGAAAAACTGATGATGATGATGACTGAAAGTGAAAGCTTACAGCCGGACGTCACCTGCCGCAACTGTGGATATAAACATGACCCAGACAAGGGAAAGTGCCCTGCATTTGGCCAGCAGTGCCACAAGTGCAACAGGTGGAACCATTTCAAACGATGTTGCAGATCAACACAGAGCTCCCACAAGTACAGGCAAGGGAGAGCAGTCAATGTGGTTGATACTGCCCAAGGCTCAAGCAGCAGTGACGAGTCATACTATGTGGATGGACTTTCCATAGCCACTGACGTGGTTGACACAGGGGAAGAAAAAGAGGACATTTTCTGCACAGTCTATGTCAATGGGAAGCCCTTGGAACTCAAAGTAGATACTGAGGCGAAGTGTAATGTGCTGTCAAGCGACGCCTTGACACAAGTGAGACGCAAAGAGAGATTGGACACCTCAAGGAGGACGAGGCTTGTCGCATATGGAGGAGATTAAATCCCCTCAGCCGGCTCAATACATCTATCCTGCCTGTCAGCCATACGACTTGCGCTTCCAGGTAGTGGAGCAAGATGTGCAGCCACTGCTTGGCATGCGAGACAGCGTTCGCATGGGCCTAGTCACTTTCAGTAAGGAAGTGCACCAACTTTGTTTGAAGGAAGGGCCTCTCTTCACAGACGATGTGGGCACGCTCCCTATCACCTACAAAATTACACTTGACCCTGAGGCACAACCGGTGGTCAGGCCGGCACGTCGCTTACCAGTAGCAATGCGTGAGAATGTCAAGGCAGAACTGGACAGGATGATGAGCTTAGGCGTCATAACTCCAGTTTCGGAACCAAGTGAATGGGTCTCAGCCATGGTGGCGACCCCCACATAAGACTCTGCATCGACCCACGTGACTTAAACAAAGTGCTCAAACGCCCTCATTACCCCATGCGCACTGTGGAGGACGTAGCTGCGCAAATGCCCCACTCCACAGTGTTCTCTACATTAGACGCTAAGAGCTCATTCTGGCAGATTCCCCTGCACAAGGACTCCTCCAAGCTGACGACATTCAGTACACCATTTGGGAGGTTCAGGTTCCTGAGAATGGCATTTGGCATCAGCTCCGCCAGCGAAGTGTTTCAACACACGATGGAGCAGATCTTTGCTGGCTACCCGTGTGCGGTAATAGTTGATGGCATCATTGTCGGGGGAAATGGCGAAGAAGAACATGACAAGAACCTGAAGAAGGTCCTCGATCGAGCACGGGATGTTAACCTGAGACTTAATCCGCTTAAGTACAAATTCAGGCAGAGGGAGATCAGCTACGTCGGTCACATATTCACGAGCGACGGGCTCAAGCCTGACCCGTTCAAAACAAGAGCAATTGCGGAAATGCCAGCACCAGACAATGGCGCAGCGTTGAAGTGCTTCCTCTGCGTTATAAATTACATGGCCCGTTTCATCCCGAACATCAGTGAGTTCTCTGCTCCCTTACATCAGCTGATTGAAAAGATACTTCTCGCTGTTCTGTTAGCGTGTTCCAAGTTCAACGACTACATCTATGGCAAGCACATCCAGATTGAGACCGACCACCAACCGTCACTATTCTGTCAAAACCCCTACACACGGCCCCGGCAAGGCTACAGCGCATGATGCTGCGACTGCAGAGATACACTTTTCAGCTGCTCTACAAGAAGGGAAAGCATATGTACCTGGCAGACACATTGTCTCGTGCTCCAATGAAAACAACAGAACAGCACAGCAATGAGAAGGCTAATTTTGAGGTGACTATCCAACACATCTCCTCCTCACGTCTCGAAGAGCTCAGAGAACACACAGCAGAGGACAAAGACCTGCAGGCACTTTGCAAAATCATCCAGCATGGATAGCCCAAGCGGGAAGCCAACCTGCCAACAAGTGTACGCCAGTACTTCACGTTTGGAGATGAGCTGACGATTGAAGACGGTGTCATCATGAAGGGACCCAAGGCGGTCATACCACAATCCCTACAGCGTGAGTACATTGCAATTCTGCACAGAGGCCACCCTGGCACAGAAGCAACAAAACGCAGGGCTAGAGACATTGTGTTCTGGCCCTCCATGTCCAAAGACATTGAGAGAGAGACTCTATCGTGCTCCGTCTGCAACAGCACAAAACCACATCAACGGAAGGAACCACTCAAACTTCACCCCATCCCGGATCTGCCATGGTCGACAGTGGCCACAGACATTTTCGAATGGAATGGCCAGCACTACTTAGTTCTGGTAGATTCATATTCGGGATAATAATAATAATAAATTTAATTTATAGTGCCCTTTTCATCCGAAGATCTCAAAGGGCTACAGGTTAAAAATAAAAATAAAAATAAAAAGGGGGTTTTAAAAACATCTAAGAGTGCGAGCCAAAGGTTTTTTTAAAAATAAATGTTTTAAGACCTTTTTTAAAACAATCAGTGGATTGTGGTGCCCTCAAGGTGCCAGGGAGGGCGTTCCACAGGCGTGGGGCGGCAACACTGAAGGCCCTATCTCCCATGGTCCTCAGTTTGGTTCTGGGTATGTGGAGGAGGTTCTATTTCATCCTTACTGACCGCCAGAGGCGGTGCCTTAAGCACTGGATTTATCCGTCTCGCGCATGCGCAGTTC
Organism: Gadus chalcogrammus; assembly: GCF_026213295.1. Taxonomy (NCBI): domain Eukaryota; kingdom Metazoa; phylum Chordata; class Actinopteri; order Gadiformes; family Gadidae; genus Gadus; species Gadus chalcogrammus. The sequence goes on along the minus strand of NC_079427.1, from coordinate 27,805,723 downwards.
GAGTACCTAATGTCAACAAAGTCACCTGTGACCCCTGATGAGCTCCGGACAGCCTATATCTTCCGGTGACATCAGAGGATCTGTTCCTTTCATCTTCTCGCTTCGCAGGTATCGTATCACCTTGCTAGCTTAAAGCTAATTGGATATTATTATCATCAATCGTTCGTTGCTGGTGGCCTTGCGACATATTGTCGGAGCCGTGAGCTGCTCACCCTCCAAAGGCCGCAACGGACCCGCCGAGAGGTTCGGATTGCGTGGAACGCATCTCCCTCGGCTGGATAAGCTTACTTTGTTATAATTTCGTGTTTCGGTGAAGGCAGTGTACCCGCTCCCTCTCCCGGCGTTTGTACTGCGCTTATCATTTAATTTCTCCCGGCGTTTGTATTGCGCTTATCACTTAATTTTCAAGTTGTGTATCGTTGCTATTGGTGACGGCAGTGTGTGCGCTCCCACTCCCGGCTTAGGTACATTTAACCTCGGTGCCAACTCGGTTGTGCCCGCTTTGTGTAACTGGTGAAGGCAGTGTTTTCGCTCCCGCTCCCAGCATTTATAGTTATATTTAGCCTTGTAGTTAGTAGCAGTGCTCCCGCTGAGGCTAACTGTCTGGGCTGTTACCCCGCCAATATTTGTCGGTGAAGGCTGTGCTTTCGCTCCCTCTCCCGGCATTTATACTGCACTTATTATTATCTACGTTTCATTCTGACCGCTACCCTCAACTGGTGAAGGCAGTGCTCTCGCTCCCGCTCCCAGCAGAGGTGTGACTGTAGTTGGTAGCAGCGTTCCCGCTGAGGCTAACTTGTCTGGGTCTTTTTTCTGTTTGTATATCCATTGGTGAAGGCTGTGTTTTCGCCCCCTCTCCCAGTGTCTATTGTTTTTCTTACTTTATACAGTGTTATTTTTTCTGGTTGTCAACATGGTTGGCGACCACTCATGCTCGGCCTGCATGGCTCCTCTGCATATTGAGGATGGCCATGATTTGTGTCCCTCATGCCTTGGCCTCGGGCATCTGAAGGAGGGTCTTTCAGATGACCCCTGCATGAACTGCACTTTTATGCCTCGGGCAGTTAGAGTTGCTAGATTAGCTGAGGTGGAACAACGGTTGGGCCTCGTCTCGTCCCCCGAACTGTTGCCCCCAGCCCAGCGACGTAATCCAGCCCAGGATGGTCGCTCCAAACGTCGGGCTGCGGTGACCGCAGGCCCCACTTCTAGGAAGAAGGTTAGGGAGTCCGGGCTTGCCTCCAAGGTAGGCCAATTGACGGCAGAGCTCGAAAGCATGAAGTGCCTCTTCCTAGCCTTTCAGGCTGGGACTGGTGCAGGGGGGCCAGGTGCTCTTGCTCCTCCGGCAGCCACCTTGGAGCCGGAGGAAGATGTGCTTTCTCTGGCAGCGTCGGCTGCCGAGTTTGCTGAATACGAGCCGGATGGGGTCCTACAGGACGCAGCCTCCCGTGCCTCTGCAGCGTGCTCCCGTCCTTCGACCCACAGCTCTACTAGTGCTTCTGAGGACAACTCAATGGGAGCCATCATTCGTATGGCCCTGGCCAGTCTGCAGCTAGACGTGCCACAAGCGCAGCCGGCTCCGGCCAGTGCTTTCTTCAGGCGTGGCCCAGCTCCCGCCAGCTTTACCGTGCCTCCATCGGAGGAGTATCTCAGGGAATTGCATGCATGCTGGAGGGATCCTAGAGCCCACACTCATGCAACATCCGACGGTCGGTCACTGGCAGCCATGCAGGATGCACCCAAGTTCGGCTTGGACCGCATGCCAGCAGTTGAGCCAACCATAGCCGCTCTAATTGTCTCACCTGATGAGGCTCTAAGACCGGATGCGAGGTGTCCTCGTCCCCAGTGTCGGGTTACGGATGACTTGCTCTCCAAAGCCTATGACGCAGCGGCACGCATGGGACGCATAGGCAATTCTATGTCCCACCTGATGCTCGCTCTGTCAGCATCCCTGCAGGAGGTTGCAGTGGGTGCTCCGGCCCACGATTTCAGTGACGCTTCTTTGCAGGCGTTCGCACTGATGTCCAGAGAGTTGGGGCGGGTGATGTCCACTCTCGTCCAGGCTCGCCGCCAGGTTTGGTTGGCACAGTCTCCTCTTACTGAGGCGTGCAGGAGAACCCTCCGCAGTGTTCCAGTTGAACCTGGGGAGCTGTTTGGCTCTGCAGCTCTAGAGGCGCTTGAGCGAACAGTCCAGGCCAGGAAGACTCGCGAGCATCTATCTGTGCTTCAAAGGAGTGTGCCTCCTCCTAGCAGGCCTAGAGGTTCTTCAGCTGCCCCACAGCGTAGCTATCACCCACAGGCTCACCCCAGTGGCTACCTTAGGTCTCAGCGCCCACGTCCACAGCCTGCTCAGCAGCAGGCACAGGCCTTTCGGGCCCCTGAGCGGCTGCCCTCGGGGCAGCCTCAGGTCCCATATGCTGCCCGTCGTTCCCCCAGGACCTTTAGAGGTCGGGGGACCCGGCGCTGAGGGTCAGGGGCCGGTCGTCGGATGTTTTTCCCAGCAGCAACTCAGCTATTGGGCTGCTTCCACCAGGGACCCGTGGGTGCTTTCCACCTTGACCCATGGGTACAAACTTCAGTTCCGACGCCGGCCCCCAGCCTATGGCCGGGTCAAGATGACCATCATACACGACCCGGCCAAAGCCCAAGCCCTCGCCCAGGAGCTTTCCGCCCTCCTGGACAAGGGTGCCATCGAGCCAGTAGATCCCCGGTTGCAACCCGGGGGGTTCTACTCGACTTATTTTCTGGTAGCAAAGAAAGACGGCGGACTGCGTCCTATCCTCGACTTGAGGGGCCTAAACAGGTTCCTGAAGATCCTGAGGTTCCACATGCTGAGCACCGCAGAGGTTCTGCGTACTGTTGCCAGGGGGGAGTGGTTTACATTAGTAGACCTGAAGGATGCCTACTTTCACGTTCCCATAGCACCGCACCACAGACAGTTTCTGCGGTTTGCTTTCCGGGGGCGTCGTTTTCAGTTCAGGGTGCTCCCGTTTGGCCTCTCCCTTTCCCCACGGGTGTTCACCAGGTGTGTGGCAGCAGCCCTCTCACCCCTACAGTCACGGGGCATGAAGATTCTGCCATATCTGGACGACTGGCTCATCTGTGCACCATCCCAGTCTCAGGTGGCCCTGGACACGACACTTCTTCTCTCCCATGTGGCCCGTCTGGGTCTCCGGGTGAATCTCATGAAGAGTTGCCTGGTGCCATCGCAGAGCATAGTCTTTCTCGGTGTGTCTCTCGACGCAGTCGCCATGAAGGCCTGTCCATCGCCACAGCGGGTGGACGGCATCCTCCGCCTCCTTCTCCTGTTTCGGGAAGGCAGGCTGTTGCGCTATGTGGAGTTTTTGCGCCTCTTAGGGAAACTGACGGCTGCCGCTACAGTGGTTCCTCTAGGACTGCTGTCGCTACGCCCCCTCCAGAGGTGGCTGCACAGCTTTCATCTGGATGTCAGGTGGCATCGGCACAGGGGACTCAAGGTGTCACGCTGCTGCCTACTTGCTCTGGCTCCGTGGAGGGAAAGATCGTTTCTTCTCCAGGGCATGCCCATGGGTTCCATTGCATCCCGTCGGGAAACCGTCACAACAGATGCCTCCCTCTCGGGGTGGGGTGCTGTGTGGCAGAACCGGACAGCTCAGGGGCTGTGGCCCGTTCAGTTCCGCTCAGAGCATATCAATGTTCTGGAGCTGCGGGCTGTGCACAGCGCACTGCAGTCATTTCTTCCCTTCCTGGGCGGCCGGCATGTGCTCGTGCGGTCGGACAATGTCTCGGCCGTCTCTCACATAAACCACCAGGGAGGCACCAGGTCTTCACGGCTGTTGCAGGCATCCCAGGACCTCCTGTTGTGGGCAGCACCACGCCTGGCCAGCCTGAGAGCAATGTATCTGCCTGGGGTACAGAATCAGGCTGCAGACTCACTCTCACGTTGCAAGCCGCCGCCGGGGGAGTGGCGGCTTCATCCGGAGGTTATCCTCAACATCTGGGACGTCTTCGGCAGGGCAGAGGTGGATCTCTTTGCCACAAAGGAGTCGACCCATTGCCCCCTGTGGTTCTCCTGGACAGAGGAGAGCAGCCCTCTGGGTCAGGATGCTCTCGCCCACGATTGGCCAGAGGGTCCCCTCTATGCCTTTCCACCAATCCCTCTGATTTTTCCGACGCTACAGAGGGTCCTCCAGCAGGGTCACAGACTGCTGTTGGTAGCCCCCTTCTGGCCAGGGAGAACATGGTTTCCACTGCTGCGCAGGCTCTGCAGCAGTTCACCACAGCGCCTTCCCGACAGGAAAGGATCTCCTGTCACAGTTACAGGGCAAGATCTGGCATCCCGACCCTCGTTGCCTACAGCTATGGGTCTGGCCGTTGCAGGGCCCAACCCGCTGCTGACGGAGTGCTCAGACGGTGTCTGCAATACCATACTGAACGCCAGGGCGCCTTCTACCCGGGCGCAGTATGAGAATAGGTGGCAGCTATTTACGGCATGGTGTTCAGACAGGGCTGAGGACCCTGTGCATTGTTCAGTTCCAATGATTTTGGAGTTCCTCCAGTCACTCCTGGATGGCGGCCGGGCCCCAGCTACTCTGAGGGTATACGTGGCAGCCATCTCCTCGAGACATGCTCGGGTAGACAATGACACAGTGGGGGGCCACAGATTGGTGTCCCTTTTTTTGAAGGGGGCGTTGCGGTTACGACCCCCACGAGCACAGCGCGCCCCAGCATGGGATCTGCACCTGGTGCTCAATGCCTTATGCTTGCCTCCTTTTGAACCCCTGGCTCAGGTGGAGCTGAAGTGGGTCTCCACTAAGACTGCCTTTCTCCTCGCCATCGCGTCAGCGAAGCGCGTCGGGGAGCTTCATGCTCTGTCCGTGAGTGACTCATGTCTGAGGTGGAACTCGGATGGCTCAGGGGTTACCCTGTGGCCGAATCCAGCTTTCCTCCCGAAGGTTCTGTCATCATCGAACCTCAACCGACCTGTCCGCCTGGCACAATTTGTCGCCTCGGAAGGGGAGGACAGGTTCAAACTGCTGTGTCCTGTGCGAGCTCTGAGAGCGTACGTAGCTGCGACCGCAGGCATTAGACGCTCGGACCAGCTCTTCCTCTGCTATGGTGGTCCTAGGAGGGGCTGTGCTCTCTCCAAGCAGCGGTTGTCTCATTGGGTTGTGGACGTCATCACCCATGCCTATAAAGGAGGTGGTCACCCCCTGCCATCCGGGGTCAGGTGCCACTCTACCAGGGCTGTCTCAACGTCATGGGCTGCCCTGCGGGGCGTGCCCCTGGAAGACATCTGTGATGCAGCATCATGGACATCACCATGTACCTTCTCCAGGTTCTACCGGGTGAACGTTGCCACTCCCCATCCGTTGGCCGTGGTCCTGTTGCCCGACTCTGCCGTTCCCTCTCAATGAGGTAGGTGTTGGAGTTCCTCGTGACCTTGTTGGTAGGAGCCATCCAGTGCTTAAGGCACCGCCTCTGGCGGTCAGTAAGGATGAAATAGAACGATAGTTACGTATGTAACTACGGTTCTATGAATCCTGGATGACCGCCAGAGCGCTCTGTCACTCAGAATCCTTGTGTACTCGCGAGAAGATTCTGCAGGAACAGATCCTCTGATGTCACCGGAAGATATAGGCTGTCCGGAGCTCATCAGGGGTCACAGGTGACTTTGTTGACATTAGGTACTCGAACTGCGCATGCGCGAGACGGATAAATCCAGTGCTTAAGGCACCGCCTCTGGCGGTCATCCAGGATTCATAGAACCGTAGTTACATACGTAACTATCGTTAGAGTGAGTGGAGCGGAGGGAGCGTGTTGTGCTATGTGGGTTTAGAAGTTCTTTGCGGTATGGGGGGGCATGTCCATGGATAGATTGGTGAGTGAGGAGGGAAACCTTGTACTCAATCCGGGTGGAAACCGGAAGCCAGTGGAGTGAGTGGAGAATGGGGCTAATGTGCTCATGCTTACGCACTCTCATCAGGATCCTAGCTGCAGAGTTTTGTACGTATTGAAGCCTCTGCAGGCTCTTGCTAGGGATCCCGATGAGTAGTGCGTTACAGTAGTCCAGTCTGGAGGAGATAAAGGCATGGACTAGTTTTTCGGAGTTTGAGAGTGAGAGAATGGGGCGGAGTTTGGAAATGTTGCGGAGGTGATAGAAGGAGGTCTTGCAGAGGTGGTTGATATGGGATTCAAAAGTGAGCTGGGGGTCCAATTTTACACCAAGATTTGTTACTGTTGATGAGAGAGGGATATTTGAGCCAGAAAAACTGATGCTGGTTATGGATGATGATTTGGTCTGGTGAGAGGTGCCGATCAGGATGGCTTCGGTTTTGGCGCCGTTGAGTTGGAGGAAATTGTGCTCCATCCATACCTTTATCTCCTCCAGGCACGCGGTGAGTTTTGATGGGGATGACGGTGATGTTAAAGGTGGGGTGGCAGCTGTGGCATTGACATAGAGCTGTGTGTCGTCGGCATAGCAGTGAAATGAGAAACCGTGAGTAGTTGATCATACGTACTGTTTGGTACCATTCCTATCTGAACTCACTTCCGGTTTGGGAGGGGGTGGGGGTGAAGGGGGATCCCTATTCACAGGTACCACTTCCTGTTTATGTTTTATGATGGTTCATAAAGCATAAACCCCTTCGTGTAGGGCTGATCCGTGTAATGCCAGTGGTGAACCTGCAGGGGTCGCTGGGGTGCGGGATCTGTATAGACAGAGGTGTGATTTGTGTGTGTGTGTGTGTGTGTGTGTGTGTGTGTGTGTGTGTGTGTGTGTGTGTGTGTGTGTGCTAGGGATATGCGGAGTCGAATCGGCTGAACTGTAGGGGTGTTAACAGGAAGATCACCGTGTTGTAGGCAGGACAGCCGGTCGTCAAAGCGGCCAGGATGTTAGCAGAATGATCACTGTGTTGTTGGATAGCCAGTGATCTATGCGGATTGCAGGGCGAGACCATTGATGGAGGAAGTGGGCATACAGCCAAGGCCCTAGAGAGTGTGAGATGGGGCACTGGCGGTAGGAAGATCGTCACGTGCTGTTTGATGTCTCGTGTGTGTGTGTGTGTGTGTGTCTCGTGTGTGTGTGTGTGTGTGTGTGTGTGTGTGTGTGTGTGTGTGCATGTGCGTGTGTGTGTGTGTGTGTGTGTGTGTGTGTGTGTGTGTGTGTGTGTGTGTGTGTGTGTCAACAGATGTTTCATGGGCTATGATTCTATTAACAATATGTGGACAGCAGCATCATTATATGGTACAATTCTTATTACAAATTAATTCTTAAACAAATGTGTTTGTAAGTAGTGTAGGATAAAAGTGTAATTCAATGCCAATGGAAACGGTGGGGTGTATAATTCGATGCCTTAATGTCTGTGGAGAAGCAACACCTCTATTGTTACACATATGTCTGACGGGCACCCCCCGGCTCCATGTTGATTATGGGGGAGCTGTCTATGGAAGACACGTGCTGTTTGATGGCTCCCTGGTACTATGCAGAGTGATTTGGAGGGTGTGTGTGTGTGTGTGTGTGTGTGTGTGTGTGTGTGTGTGTGTGTGTGTGTGTGTGTGTGTGTGTGTGTGTGTGTGTGTGTGTGTGTGCGGCGTAATAAGGCGTTTTTTAATCTACCCTACTATTTTATGAAACCGGGAGATATATTTATATATAGTACTGGGGGTACCGATAACATATCCGTATATGGGATATGATATAGATATATATATATATATATATATATATATATAAATATTTATAGGTATATTAGGATTAAAAGGAGGGTTCACCAACGGGGCATAGTACTAACATAGTGAAGATACGGCCTGTGGTCCACCTTGACAATATATTAGGCGATATCATGATACTATTAAGATATTTTAGTAATTTTCATCTAATATAGTGTATTTGGTTTAACTTTATTTTACCATTAGGAGATTGTCTGTCTATGATGCGATGAGTGGGCGTAGGCCTGCGGTACCCAAGTATGTGTGTGATCAGTACCTATTGGTCAGGAGTCTATGACGTCGGAGGCCTAGGTGCGAATGTCTACAGAGGGCGTGCTATCATGCATAAATATACGGGCCCCATTGATACGGAAGAGTACGGCCTCTGACCCCGGACGTTAGACACACTATTCTAAGATAGTAAACGCGTCGTAGCAGCTGGAAGAAAAAAAAAAATATCGATCCGTCCTGCACTACTATGCCGACTGACTGTAAGTATTCATATGAGTGTATTATGATTATATTATGACTATGTCTATGTGAATCAGCTGTTTATATCTGACCGAAGCAGCGATTACTTCACAGCGATTCGCGGTCCCGGCGGTGAGAGCGTGAAACAGCCGCAGGGTCCACGTGGAAGTATGTTTGTTTGTTTTTATAGTAGTGTGTTATATATAGATCCATAACACTCTCTCTATCATTATTATTATTAGTTGCTATGGTATATTCATGTAGAACAACTATTAAATTTGTGTTTTCCCAATGTGTAACAGGTTTGCAGGATATTCGGCTCAACATTCAAAGACCAATTCTAGCCGATCAGACTAATGCGTTGACAAGCGATAGTTTTGGTAAGTTGTTAATACGTCCGCCATTAGTATATCTATAGGTGTATTACCAAAATAAAATATCTATTAATTTAACATTTGAAACAACCTTTCAAATGTTTCAAATACTTTTTGTATTTTGTTTTTGATCCACGTTTAGTACCTATCGTTGCCAAAGTCAATCAGCGAACCCCCGGACCAACTCCAAGTCGACTATCCAAGAAGAATTTGAAAAGGTCGGCGGGAATAGGAGGGGCTATACCCTGCTCACCGCAGGCCATAGAACAGCTACAAATTCCTTATAAAAAGGGCCGCAAGGACGCCACCCATGGTGGTCTAGCTCCAGAGAATTATAATCAGGTTATTCAGGCCGTTATAAACCCGCAAATCGTGCAACATGGAGCTGTATGGTCTGATTCCAAACACCAAGTGATCGGGGAAGTGGATGTGCATGTGTCGGCGTCGCCTGCAGAGACCGTCACAGTGCAACCGGATGGAACTATACAACACGGTAGGAAATTAAATGAAAAAAAAAAGTATGTGTATATTCTATAGAGTGTAATGATCATGATGGGATTGATACTGATTTCTTTTCTTTTTTCTATTACAAATAGTCCATGGAGATCCCCAGTGTGCGCCACTAGCAGGGCTGACCGCCAGTGATTGGGCTGGTCTTGGCGACGTCCTGGACTCGTCCTGGAATTCATCGCTGTTGGATCATATCGACTTCACTCCAGCTCTGTGGGTCGACTCTCCAGCTACAACCGTAGAGGCTACCACCAGTGCAGAGCCTGTACAACACCACCAGCCTGCAGGTCCTGCATCTGGATCCCTACACACCATTCAAGACCCTATCCGTGACCCTCCGTGTATCGTGAGTCCCATCGCTCATGAGGTAGCGGTGCCGCGGCTACCAGCCGGTCCCGCAATTGCTGTTGGTGAATACCATGCAGCGGTGCGAGATGCTAAATGGCGTAAAGAATTTGCTGATAAATTAGCCGTGTTAACTGCAACGGTGAATGTAAACTCCTTAGCCATTGCTCGTCAGAGTAAACTGGGAGTGGCGGCTGGTAAACGTGGTGACAGTAGATATCAGGCTCTCGAAGAGCAGACGAAGCAGTCCTTCATCGCTATCAGGGCCGAAAATGCGCGTGATCGTATGACTGCTGAATCCCCAAACACTGAGACCAGTAATGGACGTGCTATCGTGGCCCTTCAGCGTAAGCATTTGGATGCCGAGGCAGCTGTGCGTGTCAACACGCAGGGCATAGAGAGAATTAATGCGCAAGAGGGGTTAAGAGCTTCTAAAACCGCTCGAAAATTCTGGTTAATGGAATCTGCTAGTGAAGCTAACGTCAATGCCTATCGTGCAATGTGTACCGAGATGTCTGTGATGAATGACACACTAGCAAAGCTTACGGTGAATGCTATTATTTGATTTGTGTTTTTGTTTTTAATGTTTTTTTGTTTTTTCTTTTATCTCGTGGAGAGGGTATTTTTTTTTTTGTTTTAAACTGCATGTAATAAAACTTTTTTTCTTTTAATACCTGACTAATTAACGTTTTTTATTTTTAAATATAATTTTTATATATATATATATATATATATATATATATATATATATTTTATTTTATTTATTTATTTATTTTTTCTATCTATCGGCATTAAAAAAAAAAAACTATAGCCGTACACTATGCATAACGCCATTAACCCTAGAAAAAGGAAATTCAAATCTATAGACGGTAATCCCAAGAGACGGCGTAGATCTGATAGTGGGGGTAGCATTATGGATTTAGAACTTGAAGAGATGGCAATGAGGTATGACGCAACCGGCGATACGTCTCATTTGTCGGCCGTAGGCCATGTGGTGGGTGGGGGCATGTATGCAGAAGGCTGTTTAGACAGGCGGGAAATATGTGTTGGCATAGATAGAACTAGACGGGTGTTAATTGCAGCTGATGCATGGGGCTATAGCATGGCTAATGCTCTATATCAGGCAGCACAGATAAATGTTTCGAACGAACCATGTCTAGATGACGTGGTGGGGCTAGAGGTACCAGGAGATTTAGACACAAGGGGTGTGTTGTATGCGGGGGCAAACACGCGAGATGTACTTAACGCGGTCGGGGGGTGGTTGGATAGTGCACAAGAGAGTCTATACATATCCACACAGATCGATGTATTGCATGGGTCGCAACGTGATGAAGGGATTGGCGAGGGTTTTCAGGACCCCCCGGCTGCGGCAGGGGTCCCTATAGAGTCGAGGGGTGTGTTGTATGCGGGGGCAAACACGCGAGATGTACTTAACGCTGTCGGGGGGTGGTTGGATAGTGCACAAGAGAGTCTATACATATCCACACAGATCGATGTATTGCATGGGTCGCAACGTGATGAAGGGATTGGCGAGGGTTTTCAGGACCCCCCGGCTGTGGCAGGGGTCCCTATAGAGTCGAATATACAGGTCGGTGGTGGTGGTGGTGGTGGTGGCGTGGGGGGTGGTGGTGGTGGCGGTGATGGCGATGCTGTTGTTGACGATGATGGCAGTGGTGACGGTAGCGGTGTGGGGGATGGAGGTGCTGGTGATGGTGCTGCTTATGATGGTACACAGGTGCCTGCTGTAACGGGGGAAGATAATGACGAGTTGCATACCAGATTATTTCCCCGGTTTAACGGCTTTGAGGTTAGACAGTCCATTGATCTGAGAAGTATATCCCTTGCAAATTTACAGGAGGTCCCTGATTTGATCAGGGAGAGGCTGTCGGGTGTCATAACAAGCTGCTCGCAAAGTGCAGCCGATGGTAGTGTCTTAAACGTGGTGCTGAGAGGCCCTTCATTGGCCTCTGATGTACAGGCTGTGCTCGTAACGGGTGACGATTACAATGCGGATTTGTTTATGGAGCATATTAGCCAAGTCATACAGAGCAACGACACAGGTCTGACGGATGATGTGCTAGAGTTGGTGGTCACAGGGGTCCACAACAAACGGGGTGGGGCACGTTTGAAGTTAAAAAACATTCCCTATGATGAAATCATACACAAGAAGAAGCTAAGTCTCTACACACCGAGTAATACTCACGACAATTTGTGTTTCTCACTATGCATGACACATTTTCTGCATGAGGGGGTAACCGGGGGTGACACAGCGGCCGAAGAGACTAATTTGGAGGCGGCTCGCAAATTACTGGGGTTTGCCCCAGATCACTCTGTGGGTTTCTCGGATGTTTCCAAATTTGAGAGACATCTAGATGTTAAAATCCTGATATTTCATCATAATGATGCATTCAGGAAGCTGGAGATGTTCCAGACACATACGGGCCAACATCCAAAAACAGTATGGCTATACCTCCATGATAACCATTATCATTGCATAGAGAACAGAACGGCATTCTTTGGTACGGGATATGTGTGTGAATATTGTTACAAGGCCCATGAGGGAATTCTATTCCACAAATGCCCGATCCATTGCAATGTGTGTCTGACAGTGTGCGATAGACTATCAGGTCGCACGATAAAGTGCAAGGACTGTAGTCGTATATGCCGCTCGCAGGTCTGCTACAACACACACAAGAAGCATTCTGCCAAACATGACATGATACCTTGTGAAAAGCTCAAATACTGCGATCGTTGTTGTAGACAGTATATCATACCGAAGAAGAAGAAGAAGGGGGTGGGGGAGGAGGATGAGGAGGAGGAGGAGGAGGAGGAAGGTGTCGATAATGGTCACGTATGCAGCGAGGCAAAGTGTCGTAACTGTGGGGAGCCGAGGCCCGATGATGGAATACATGATTGCTATATCCAGCCATACAAAAAGAAAAAGAAAAAGAAACGCAGGGGTGGTCGCAGGGGTCCATCGGATGACTCTGATGACGACGCTCCGCCTAATAAATACATATACTATGATTTCGAAACGCGCATGCATGATGGTCGTCACGAAGCAAACTGTGTGGCTGCTACAACGTCTGAAGGCATAGAATGGTATGCTACAGGTCTAGGTTGTGTAAGCGAGTTTGTGAAACGCTACAGAAGAGGGGAGTATTCGTTGTATACATTTGTTGCACACAACGCGTCGGGCTTTGATAACTATATCGTCCTGGATTACATGACCAAGCAGGGTATTAAACCCACTTTAGTCATGAAGGGTAGCAGAGTCATTTTGATGCGTGATGACGCCTACCATCAGAGATGGGTCGACTCATTTAGCTTCTTGCCCATGCGATTGGCTAATGCACCGGCGGCGTTGGATTTTGACGATATGGCAAAAGGTAATTTTCCGCATAAATTCAACACACGGGCCAACGAGTCTTATGTCGGTGCCTACCCTGAGATCTCCTATTATGGATATGATTCCATGACTAGCGATCAAAAGACAGATTTCGCTATTTGGTACAGATCTGTACGACACAAAAAATTTGACTTTCAGAAACAGCTGCGTCTCTACTGTGTCAACGACGTGAGGATCCTATACACGGCGTGTGGGATCTACAGGGAAAATTTCATAGAGTGTGCCACTATAGACCCCTTGTCCTATGCCACTCTGGCTTCGGCGTGCATGGCCACCTTCAAAAAGTCGTTCTTGAAGAAAAACGTCCTGGCACTGACCTACGAGGGGGTCTATCAGAAAAAGCAAAAGTCGTTCTCATGCGCATCCATCCAGTGGCTTGAATATCTATCCCACTCCAATAACATGGAGATTCGGCATGCTCTCAACCATGGAGAGGCTAAATATGGACCATTCTTCCTAGACGGACATGCACCATCTATAAACACAGCCTATGAATTTGCAGGATGCTTTTATCATGGGTGTGAACAGTGCTACAACGCTGGCCACCAGAACCCTGTCCTCAAGAAGACCTATGGCGAATTGTGGGTGCAGTTTCACCTCAAAGTCAAGGCTCTCGAAAGAGATCATGGTTTAAGAGTTGTGGTCATGTGGGAGTGTGAGTGGCACCGTCTGAAAAAGACCAATGCTGCAGTGCAGGCATTCTTGGCTACTCTGAAGATACAACCTAGGATTGATCCTCGCGACTCTCTCTATGGGGGTCGCACCAATGCCATCAAAATGTATCACAAGGCCGAGCCCGGTGAGAAAATACGCTACTATGACTTTACCTCTCTCTACCCCACAGTACAGGCTCGCTGTCCTTATCCTGTAGAGCACCCCCAGATCATTTTCAGGAATTTTGGTCCTTTGGATGGGTATTTCGGCATCATCAAATGCACCGTGTTGCCCCCCAGAGGTCTTTACCATCCTGTGCTCCCCTACAGGTGTCATGGGAAGCTGATGTTCCCCCTCTGTGGTACATGTGCCACTGAGCTCAATCAGACAGACGCGTGTCATCACTGCAACGATGAACGGGCTCTGACAGGCACCTGGGTGACTTTTGAGCTACAAAAAGCAGTCGAAATGGGTTACGAGTTAATCCAAATGCATGAGGTGTGGCACTACCCCAAACGGTCAGAGACTCTGTTTAAAGGGTATGTCAAAACGTTTCTCAAGCGTAAACAGGAGGCTTCAGGATACCCCAGCACAGTGGACACTGCGGAGAAACAGCGAGCGTATGTGCAAAACTATCTGGCAAAGGAGGGTATACAGTTGGATCCCGACAACATGTGTGTGAACAAGGCCATGCGTAATTGCAATAAGTTGATTCTAAACAGTCTGTGGGGTCGCTTTTCACTACGCCCAGACCTACCCACTTGTGAGCTAATTTCTGACCCTGAAAGGTTCACTCAGCTCATGTTTAGCGATAGCTATCACATTAGTCACTTTTGCTTTATCTCTGATGAAGTAGCCCTTGTACAATGGAAACATGTAGATGCACGTCTCGCGAGGGCGCGGGATGTCAACGTGATTGTGGGGGCTGTGACTACCGCCCATGCCAGGCTCATGCTCTACGATCTTCTAGACAAACTACAGGAACGTGTCCTCTATTGTGACACAGACAGCATCATTTTTGTTTCTAAGGAGGGTGATTGGGTACCCCCTTTAGGCCCTTATCTGGGCGACTTGACCGACGAGATAAATGATGGTGATCTGTATGGTACCGAACAGGAGGATTACATTAGCGAATATGTCTCAACAGGTCCTAAAAGCTATGCATACCACACCCGTGACCACAAGTCTGTCGTCAAAAGCAAAGGGGTGACTTTAAATGCAGCAAATGCTAAAGTGGTCACCCAGCAGACCCTGAAATGTCTATTGGATGATTTTGTCAACCATCGGCCTCAAACCCTCGACATCACCACCACTGTAGATACCATCCAGCGAGATAAGACTAGGTTTCTGCTTAAAAACGCTACTGTAGTTAAACGGCTTAGGGTGGTTTACAACAAACGCAGGGTCTTCCCCGACTACACCACGCTTCCTTACGGTTATTAACCATTTTGTTTATTGTTTTTCTCTTTTTCACATGATCCATGTTTTTTCTTCTTCTTTTTACATATCGTTTTCAAATTATCCATGTTTTTATTCATTTTATATTTTTGAGGGGGGTATGCATATTGTGTTAAGAAAATCAAATCATACTATGTTATAATCATGCTATTAGCTATTTTGTTTTTTATTGTTTTCAAATTATCCATGTTCTCTTCTTTCATCTTTTTTTTATTTTAATCATTTTTTTTTTATGCATCATGTATTAATGATGAATGACTGTGCTAATAATCATGTCGGTGTTAATAAAGAATGTTAACTGTCAAATGTTTCACGGTTCTATGGTCACAATACATCCGTCCATCAGAGGGGATGCACACAGACCGCAGAGATGGCTGCTGTACACACAACGTTCGACCCTAGACTTCAACACCCGTTCAGCATGGTAGTATCGGGACCTTCAAACAGCGGCAAAACCTACTTTGTCAAAACAGTCATTGAAAATATGGATCGGTTATTCTCAGAAAAGATTGAGAATATAGTATATGTTTATTCATGCTGGCAGCCCATATATAATGATTTACTTAAAATAAGGAACATTCACTTTGTAGAAGGGATCCCCAAATCTCTATGTGATGATGCAATCTTACCAGTCCATACTAGAAATCTGCTCATTATTGACGACTTGATGAACGATGCATGCAATAATATAGAGGTTCAGTACGTTTTTACCAAATATGTACACCATCGTAATCTCAGTTGTATGTATCTGGTCCAGAATTTATTTATGCAGGGTAAAACCAGCCGTACAATTAGTCTAAATACCAATTACATGGTTTTGTTTAAGAACCCTCGTGACAAATATCAGATTATGTTGATAGCCAAACAGATGTTTCCATGCAAGACAAAATATTTTCTAGAAGCCTTTAACGATGCTACCGACATGCCTTACGGCTATCTACTTGTAGACTTTAAAGCCATGACCCCAGACAACATGAGACTTAGAACAGATATATTGTCAGACCGGCATGTTGTATACACTCAGAGAGCCAAAGTGATTAGCCCAAAAGACCATGTCCTCACGTATAAGTAGAAATCGTGAGCGTCTTAAGCAACTATATAGCGCACCTCCGGCCCAACGTAAAGTTATCCTCAGGACAGCCAACACCGACTTTATCAACTCGCTGTGTGAAATAGCCTTGAACATTTTACAAGGCAAAATACCTCTGACTCCACGCCAGCATACGAAATTGCGTAGACCAGTGGTTTTCAAACTGTGGGGCGCGCGGGGGCGCCAGAGTTCTTCAGGGGGGGCGCGACGTGAGAAAAAAATAAACCCGAAGAAAAACCTGTAAGTCGATGATTCAAATCATCAATCGTACTTCAACTGTAGAAGTAACCTAACTAAATCAATTTTCAACCGTTTATCTTCGTGCAAACCATTTAACAAATCTACACACTTGTATCTTCAATAATGTCGAAACAGAATTTCGATTTCATTTAACATTTCTTCAGAACCACCGTTTTAGTTTCATACCGCTTCGTTTTCAGCTGTTTTCATTGAAGACGTCTGCCCATTCTGATACACCTAGTTCTAGACATCGTAACTCATTCATTTTTCAACCGTTTACCATCGTTCAAACCATTGAACAAATCTACACACTTGTATCTTCAATACTATCCAAACGGAATTTTGATAGCATTTATACTTTTTTCAGAATCACAGTTTTAGTTTCAAACCGGCATCGTTTTCAGTTGCTTATAATAATTTAGGTCACCATAGCAACGCCGGTAAACAAACCCCGCCGAATAGTCGAATCTCTGGACTGAAAAAGCAGATCTGATTCGACTCTGAAAATTCAGAGTCGGGGACCCTGAATGAATCTGTGTAAACTGGCAGTTTACACAGATTAAGATGTTCAAATCTATTTAAAAAAGGTTAAGCTAAAACATGCTTAGATAAAGTTGTTAAATTGTGTTAAGAAATGTGTTTAAAAACGCACAAAGATGTTGTAATGTTTCAGAAATATGTTTAAAATGTTTAAAAAAATATGTTTAAAAAATATGTTTCAAATGTTTAAAAAATATGTTTCAAATGTTTTAAAATTATGATCAGAGATGTTTAAAATGTGTAAAATAATTAAGATAGCTTTCAAAACACAGGTCTTTAGAAAAAAAATATTTGGGGGGGGGGGGGCTCAGCTGAATTTTTTTCTCTGAGGGGGGGCTCACTCTCTCACAATTTGAAAACCCCTGGCGTAGACGAAAGAAGGACCTCAGAATACTCGCCAATAAAAATGTACTAATATCTAGAAAGAAAAGACTAATCAATCAGACTGGTGGATTTCTACTACCCCTGCTGTCTGTGGCCATACCGTTGTTTACAAGCCTGTTCTCAAGAGGAGGGTGATTATAATGGATCATACGCACAAGATGTATCTAGTTCCTCAACATCAACTCGATGCCTTAAAACATACCCCGCCCAGGGATTCTGTTAGACAGACTGCTGAAAATGAGCTGGATAAAGCCATTGCGATGGTGTTGAACACTCCCGATACAGACCTATATGAAAAAGCGGCCAGGTACGGCGCTGTCCTGCAGCGTTATCTATCCATGGTAAAGCAAGGGCAGCGCGAGCATGGAGAATTAACTCTGTCGCTTGCTGAGGGGGACCCTGTTCATACGCCTATGACGGCACAACATAGTGCTGATGACGATGACGGCACCGGCGATCATATCTATAAGGATATAATGAAACATATACCCGTCAGAAGCAAGAGCAATACCCGACATATCCTGGACTCTTTAAAGAAATCTAAAAATGTTTCATGGTCGGACAAGGGGGAGATCATATTACATGGCGAAACTATTAAGGGGTCCCATATGTTTGATTTGTTAAAGAATGTTACCGCCCCTTACCATGTTGTCGAATCTGTCAGACCACAGGGCTGGAATGTATTTCTGAAATCTTTAGCCAGTAATAATATACCCCTATCGGCTATCCCTAATAAACAACTCAGGCACACTGTAGACATGTATAAGCATAGCCCCGGCACTACGGACGCCAATGCGATGGCCTCCGCCCCTGGCTCATCCGATAAAAGGAGGAAACGCAAGCAGCCCTTGTCATCTATTACTTCCCCTGGAATGCATGTGGCCGAGTGGTTGCCATTTTAAATGATGTATCTAAATGTATGTTTTATCCGTAAAAATAAAAGAAAACAGTACTACTAAAATGTAATCAAATTATTGTACTTTTATTATCAATACAGAAAACAATCATAACAACAACAACACATGCTACATGTTACATCCGCATACACATGACTGCACACACATCATATCATGCTCATTACAGACATTAGGTTGTACACGGTTAACAAAGTCATAAACCTTTTCATCATTACGGGGTAAATTATCCCCATACATTTTCAAAAACTTTTGATAGGATACCCCTTTTTGCATATTAAACAAGAAAAAAACACAATGATGCCCACATGCTGTACTTGACGGATCCTGGACCTGTTGTGTAGAATGATCAACATCTATACAGTGCTGATCGAGAAAACGCTGTATGGTCTCAGGAAACTCAGAGTATGAGGGCGGGTTGCCGTAGGAGTCGAAAAAGTAACCCTGTCTCTCATCAGTAATATAGATGGCTAGCCAATGCGCACCGGCCATATGTGAAGGTTCGGTGTTGACCACCATCATAGCAGGCCTCTGATGAATTTCCCGGGGTAGGTGATTACACGGTAACGCGCCGAGAAAATATGCCTTGTGTGCCATTTTCTGACACACGGCTGTTAGCTCTATAGTATTCATATCGCACCGCCTTTTTCAGTAATAGTCCAACAGCACCTGTCGTCTATTTGATATTTCTATAACAGAATCATAAACTGCATAACATATCAAATTGACCGTTGTAGCCAATGCTGCTCTGAACCGTGCCTCTAGCCTCACATTCCCTGTTCTGACTAGCGATACATGTTGTCCACAGCCCTCATCTGCCTCAAGGTTGAAACAAAATAATGCATACCCGCCCCCGAATTCCTTATGATTAATGGCTATTTCTCTATCTTTGAGCTGTCGACCTGTAGCCTGAATGAGCTGGAAATATTCTCGTGTATAGAGACCATTTCTAAAGTCAGGCTGAAAGGGTTTAGAGGGATATGCCTGACCGTCGCAATATAGGGATAAGAACTCAATGCCGAAATGCTGGAATCTGAAAGGATTCCTGGCATAGCTCCCTGTGAATGCTTCGTTATTCACAAAGCCTATAATAACCATCTTGGGTATTTGGCCTAGAAATAGATTATCCTGTGTGCATATACGGCTGCCCGCAGCGATGGATACATTCTTTAGACATACCCTATCAACAGGGTATTTAACGTTAGCTTGGTTTAGCGCACGGGCATGTGCCAGCTTGACGCCTGGTGCTACCGATACCTTTTTAATGAAAACATTTGCAGACGCTATAGAGACCCGGTATTCCACAGCCCCATCGGACATGAGACAGAAATCATTTTTTGCTCTAATGAATCTCATGCGGAGATCAACTCCGTTAATCAACAGTTTCTCCTGAAAAAACATATCGACGTGTATAGGGGATATCAGCTCCACTATACGACTTCGCCCTGTATATTCACTCCTAGTCGTTAAGCCTAGATTGAGACCTCCAGGAAGAATCTCGTCCATATGTCCATGTGTGTCTTTCTGGAATAGACCACAGCCAAATTGGGTGTCTAATGTTCCGTTTCCATAGTTTAGCAGGCATTCTATTATGCCTCTGTACGGATAGGTGTTTGACGACTGGGTGATAAGCCTATCACCCAGAGTAATATCTACTTGGGAGAATAACGTGCATCCTGGATAGTTAATCAGTCCCACGGGTGCCGCCGGAGCCAAGTCTGTTCCATCAGGATTAGTAATCTTGATCCTCAGATGTAAATACGTGTTGTTTAGATCTATATAGTCTTCGCTACTGGCCGATACAAAGAACTCTATGGGTCCACCATCTGTTAGCGCCGATAGCGGGGGTATTTCAATATATGTACTTTTTTCTATCGATGTCTGCGTCATCGGCAGGGAGAAGAGATCCAGCTCGCTCTTAATGCATTCGTCTGACATGTTATGTAGCAACGCCATTGTTATTCAACCCTCCTGCTATACTAGATGAATATATCGTTAGCTGCCCCTCTAAAACGACGGGATGCCACCTTCCTGCTCCTTTTAGGTTTGGATCTCTTTTTGATAGATGCCAATCTTTTATTCTGTTTACGACGTCGTGCCGGTGCACGGGTACGCCCACATCCTATAGGAGGATACTTTGTTGCTCTTCGGGAATATACCCTCATGCCTGCCCCCTGCTGTTTGGGCGTAGATGCAGCATGGGCTATGTTGGTCATAACGTCGCCTATAATATGTTTAGCAGCAGTCTTCAGATGAGGCTTTGCTATGCTAACCCCTCGCCTAAATAACGGAATAGCCATTCTAAAGAGGCTACGGAACATCCCTCCGATGCCAGCTCCATATTGTGTGCTGCTACCCTCATAGCCAGGTAGCCCACTCCCTGCTTGGTTTAAATAATACTGAACATATTTGTTCTCGTCGTAAGGCGGTCTATACCCCCTCATCCCTATAGACGGTACTACGGATTCTACTGTTTTACAGGTCTAAAATGCAGCTTGAGTATCACTTTGCCGTATGTGAATTTTATATTTGTATTTTGGTCAGACTTTAGATCGATTTCAATATCTCCAAGAGGGTCTCGGGCTACGTGTACGTAATGCGGCTTGTCGAACATGTGAATGCAGTGTCTCCTGCTGGTGTCGGTTATATTAATACTCCTTAGCAGGGGGACATAACTATCTCCGACCAGCTGATGGTCAACGATGTCGCTATATGAACATGTTGTAACACCCGCCGTGAATATCGGTGGGATGGGGGGCGTATGCTGCATACGATTTATGGGCTGATAGCTTGACCCCTGCGTCGAAACCCAGCATAGCGGCCAGTTTTCCTCTAAAGACGATAGATAGGTGAGCGTCTCCTTCTACATAAACGCGGTTTCTAATACCTTCATGATGTAGTATAACTCTACCGCTAGGATCATATTTGGCCCAAGTCTTGTTGATTTGTAGTAATAACGATCCGATACTCTCATAAAGCCCACCAACTAATAGACATGATGTCCTATGACCCGTTTTACCATCGTGAATGGTCATTGTAGCGTCCTCGGTAGGAAAACTATGCCAGCTGCATGGGTACTGAGCTTCAATTAGGCCTACTTCATAGGGCTGCTTGGTGTGTATAGATTTTGCTAATTTAGTTCTAAAATTCCATATCTTATTTTGTGGGTAGATCCCTGCCGATGCATTACTCGCTAGAGTCACATAGAACCCTCCAGACACCTCCTTATCCATCGTACACTCTGGTTATAATGGAATGTATGTCTCTTGTATGTCTCTTTATGCATCGACTAGTGTCTTTTCAGCTATCCATGAATTGAATACCTCCGGCCAGCCCAGCCATTTGACATATAGCAGATTCTTAGACCCCTCCCTTTTTCTATCTATAATCTTTTCTATTTTATACACCTTGTTTTTAGACACTATAACTTTTTGTAGCTCTTTCTCATAAAATGTTCCATGGACAGGGGCACCTGCATAGTCTTGCAGCTTATAGACTGGAGGACACCTTGCTATGCGCTGCGATATTACAAAATATTCATCCGTAAATGTCTGCTCATACCCCTTTCGAAATGTAGCTCTGACTTTTGAAATTCTAACCGTGTCACCAACATCGTATCTAAACACCACCATCGGCTCTTGAGTGGTTTTGTATAGCGTATTAAACACTGTTTTCTCATTATCTTTATCAACGTTGACCGGGGTCATTTTTATCGATCTATGATATGAATGGTTATAAGCATGGACCATATCCTGTAGCTTATCCACATATCGTTTGGAGTTGGCAGCTGTTAAATATCTCCACATGCGGGTTTTCAGAGTCCTGTTGAAGCGTTCCACTATACTGGCCTTGGTCTCGTTAGATGTAGAGAAATGTTTGACGTTGTACCGCTCCATCAAACGCTGAAAGATCTTGTTATAAAATTCTTTGCCGGCGTCAGTCTGCAGTTTATCGGGGGTACGCCCTTCACCGAGAATATCATCAAAAGCTTTAGCGACGTCGATAGCCCTCTTGGATGGTAACGGACGAACCCATGCATGTTTTGAGAATACATCGATGCACGTCAACAGAAAATGCACCCCATCATTTTCGGATGCATACTCTGCCATATCCACTAAATCAGCCTGGAACTGTCTATCTATTCCACTAACCAATACTCTATTTCTGCGGAAATGTATCGGTGCCGGTACATGCAGGGTGTAGGGATCCTGCTTCAGCAGCCATTTCTTGATATATTTTAGTGGAGGTGTCACGTTAAAATTGTACCGGGGGCGAAAATTGTACCGGCCTACGTCATCGTTTGTTTACATCCTGACAACCTGCCCTGCAACAGACGACGCGATGCAGAAAACATGTTTCCAAACGACGAAATAACATAATACAGATAGCGGATCGCTATCTGTATTATTATAGATAGCGATAACACTTGTTTTTAATTTATATTTGTATTGTATTTAATTGTTTAATCGAAACAATAAAAAAATTTGCCCGCGAAACGGGCGATCGCGTCAAATGACAAATGTTTTGCCCGCGAAACGGGCGATCGCGTCAAATGACGTAGGAGGGTTCTTGAAACATAATACAGATAACGGATCGCTAGATAACACTTGTTTTTACTTTATATTTGTATTGTATTGAATTGTTTAATCGAATTTAGCTAGTAAACTGAGTGTTTTAAGCAGGTTTCATAGTCTAGAATGTTCAAGAACCTTCCTACGTGATTTGACGCGTCATTTGACGCGATCGCCCGTTTTGCGGGCAAATTTTTTTATTGTTTCGATTAAACAATTAAATACAATACAAATATAAAGTAAAAACAAGTGTTATCGCTATCTATCATAATACAGATAGCGATCCGCTATCTGTATTATGTTATTTCGTCGTTTGGAAACATGTTTTCTGCATCGCGTCGTCTGTTTCAGGGCAGGTTGTCAGGATGTAAACAAACGATGACGTAGGCCGGTACAATTTTCGCCCCGGTACAATTTTAACGTGACAGAGGTACTGCACCCTCACTATGCTCGAGAGCCGTTCTTAGTTTATTGATGCCGCCGTAACCCCCTGGTCCGGAGGGATCATAATAAGTCTTATGCAGCCGTTTATCCATGTCGTATGTCTGCGACAAAAACGAATACTGAAACACTGCTCAGAGTTATCCATCCTTTTATTTAAAATGTCTGTCCGCTCAAAACAATTCTCAGATAAAGTTTACATGCAGTTTTATTTTTCTGCACCATTTTACAAGCCATCATTCTAGCAGTTCTAATACCCTCGGCGTTTGAGGCATTATTCAACTTCAAGACATCCGATACAAAAGCACATATACACATGACATGTCCGACGGTAAAACAGTCACCATCGGGGAAATGGGGAAATACTTCAGCTAACATTTGATCAGTAGGTTTATCATACAAGAATTTCATGACCAGATCATTCCAACCCTTATACGTACATTTGATATAAGCATTATGTTGGACATACGTATCTTTTCTATTTTCTATGGCAGCATACATCAAAACGGATAGTCTATCTGATACAATCTTGCTATCCGCATCATAGGCATAAGAAAACAACACCCCCATTATAAACGCCACCCACCACCACCAGGCTTTGGTTTGCCAAATGACAATGTAGGACGCCACATTTGTATGGCTTCATGTATCAGAAGTAGATGTTCATCGGACACTCCTTCGGTGGTCATTGAATCCAGTTTTTCGGTATCATAGGTATTGCCTATTAAATCACATAGATAAGATTCGACCACACCATAGATTTTTCTGGGGGACACAGTCAACCCTGTAGTCTTCTTTAAAACAGTTTCTAAAAGTAACAGGAAGGGGTGTCTGTCCAGGATAACACAAATGTCCTGGTAGTGGGATTCGTAGTGATGATGTGACGCTCCCTGCAGGCATGAATGGCGTCGTTGACTTGGGCAATCACACTGGCATCCCCAGCAGACCGCTTGCTTCTGATGGCTGATGATGGCTACCACACAGAGCCCCGTGGTAAATCGCAGAACAGCCAGCGATGCAGGGTTTAAACGGATCTGTATTGATACAGGCCATCCGTCATCTCTCATAGCAGTGTCCACCTCCAGCTCACTGTCCTCTCCGATGTGTAGGAAGGTCAGATTCAATCCGGTCAGATAGACGGCATACTCGTGAAGCCAGTGGGGTCCGGGTTGTACAGCCTTTAAATCAGCAGTCTCCATAGCCACACCCCCACCTTGCACATGTTCATCATTGACCTGTGCTGCATAGCGTATCAAAAATATACCATTAGAATATGAAAATAAAAAAATATACACACCTATTAATATAAGGTATAGCCTATCAAAAACACATTTAAAAAAAAAAAGGAAAATAAAACACCCTTAATACTACTAGTATGTACCCTCCACCTTCTTATACATTGCTGACATTTTCTAATGCTAGCATAACCCTAAACATACTCAAACATACCATGTACCCCCTCATCAAACCCAGACGACTCAAACAGGCACATTCGGCATTCATCATCAGTTGTGCTCCATGGTTCTTCATTCGTCTTAGCCATAGAATCAATCTCTGCAAAAATTCCACGTAGTGCAGACAGATCAGCCCACTGCATGAAAAAGACATTATCAAAATAATCAGCAGCTTCTAAAACACTGGTGCGTAGAGGAGAGCTACCGATGCAATGCATATCATAGCACTGTGGTAGCTCGCCTGTATCAACACAGCGTCTGAAAAAAATGAAATCCTGTGGTCTCTTCGTATGATAGTTTGCATCCATGCGATGAATCCTCGATTCATACTGAAAGGTCCATTCCATGCGATGAATCCTCGTTTCATACTGAAAGGTCCAATGGAATACATGGGCTCCCCCATGCCATGTACCCTCGTCACCGTCTAGCATGGGGCATAAATTCTCCAAGAAAAAATTCCACTCGTGAACGTTCAACCGCCACTCTGTAGCACAATCTTTAACATTCAAAATAACACAGCCATCGACCCATGATATTACATACTCCAAGCCGTATTCGCCAACGTGGGTGAATGAATCCCCGGCACTCCGGTCTCTCAAGCCTAAAACAGGCCTCGTTCTTTTGAGTGGAGCATTAAGCAGTACCGCATCTCCACAACTATTGACATAGTTAGACACAGGCGTACTATCGTTGGACATACCATCAGGCATCTGGTTTTCAATGTCCTCATTGCTCGACACAGAGTCGTCCATGGCGGGAGAAGACAATGGCGACGGGGTACGAGGGCCCCTATACAACCAAAAAGGACTATCTGATCTATGGGTTTCTTCTGATGAGCAGTCCATGTCGAATGAAAAGAACACTGCAGACAACTTGATGAATGCGGGGACCCTACAGCAGCCGTCGCCCCCTTTTTAAACTATGTTTATGACCCATCATAAAACATAAACAGGGATCCCCCTTCACCCCCACCCCCTCCCAAACCGGAAGTGAGTTCAGATAGGAATGGCACCAAACAGTACGTATGATCAACTACTACCGTGGCAGCTGATGACCTGACCAAGGGGGATGAGGTAGAGCAGGGGTTTTCCAAGTGTGAGAGAGTGAACCCCCCCCTCAGAGAAAAAAAATCAGCTGAGCCCCCCCCCCCCCCCCCCAAATATTTTTTTTTCTAAAGACCTGTGTTTTGAAAGCTATCTTAATTATTTTACACATTTTAAACATCTCTGATCATAATTTTAAAACATTTGAAACATAATTTTTAAACATTTGAGACATATTTTTTAAACATTTTAAACATATTTCTGAAACATTAAAACATCTTTGTGCGTTTTTAAACACATTTCTTAACACAATTTAACAACTTTATCTAAGCATGTTTTAGCTTAACCTTTTTTAAATACTTTTGAACATCTTAATCTGTGTAAACTGCCAGTTTACACAGATTCATTCAGGGTCCCCGACTCTGAATTTTCAGAGTCGAATCAGATCTGCTTTTTCAGTCCAGAGATTCGACTATTCGGCGGGGTTTGTTTACCGGCG
Source organism: Gadus chalcogrammus (assembly GCF_026213295.1). Taxonomy (NCBI): domain Eukaryota; kingdom Metazoa; phylum Chordata; class Actinopteri; order Gadiformes; family Gadidae; genus Gadus; species Gadus chalcogrammus. Next base: position 27,779,640 of record NC_079427.1, on the reverse strand, counting down.
TTGCTATGGTGACCTAAATTATTATAAGCAACTGAAAACGATGCCGGTTTGAAACTAAAGCTGTGATTCTGAAAAAAGTATAAATGCTATCAAAATTCCGTTTGATTAGTATTGAAGATACAAGTGTGTAGATTTGTTCAATGGTTTGAACGATGGTAAACGGTTGAAAAATGAATGAGTTACGATGTCTAGAAGTAGGTGTATCAGAATGGGCTGACGTCTTCAATGAAAACAGCTGAAAACGAAGCGGTATGAAACTAAAACTGTGATTCTGAAGAAATTTTAAATGATATCGAAATTCTGTTTAGATATTATTGAAGATACAAGTGTGTAGATTTGTGCCCCACAGTTTGAAAACCACAGAGGTAGAGGATAAAGAGGATGGGGCCAAGGACTGAACCCTGGGGGACACCGCAAGTGACTGTGTGTGGGTTCGATTTGGAGGGACCCAGGGAGATGCATTCTATCCGGTTTTTGAGGTATGACTGAAACCAACTGAGGGGAGTGCCAGTGAGTCCAGTGGTGAGGTGGAGGCGGTTTAGAAGAATGTCATGGTCGACTGTGTCAAAAGCAGCAGAGAGATCCAGAAGGATGAGGAGGGAGGGGGAGCCAGCGTCGGATGACCTCAGGAGGTCGTTTGTAACTCTTACGAGTGCTGTTTCTGTGCTGTGGGCGGAGCGGAAACCGGACTGGAATTTTTCATAGAGGTTGTTTAGTTTCAGGTGGTTTTGAAGGTGGGTGGCAACTGCTTTCTCAAGTACTTTGGATATGAAGGGGAGATTGGAGATGGGCCTGTAGTGTGATAGGACTTCTGGGTCAAGGGTGTGTTTTTTGAGCAGTGGTCTGATTATGGCTTTCATTAAGACGGGGGGAACGTGACCAGTTTGGAGAGAGTGATTTATAACAGAGGCGATCAGGGGACTTAAGACTGTGACATGGGTTTTTACCAGGGAGGTTGGGAGAGGGTCCAGGGCACAGGTGGAGGGTTTCATCTTCCTGATGATGTTCTGCACCTCTTCTGATGAAACCACAGGAAAGCAGTTTAGGGGTTGTGAAATGGCATAAGTATATGGGGGAACGGTTTGGGTGGGAGGACCAGAAAGAGCAGAACGAATATGTGCAATCTTTGATTTGAAAAAATCCATGAAGTGATTGCACTGTTCTTCTGTGGTGCCAGTAAGTGGGGGGGATTGTGGTTTGAGAAGATGGTTGACCGTAGAGAAGAGCCGTTTGGAGTTTCCTGGATTGTTTCTGATGGCGTCAGAGTAAAAAAGTGACCTTGCCTCTTTAAGGGACTTTGAATACTGTAGTTGGTGCTCCCGGTAGATTTGATTGTGAACAGTGAGGCCAGATGTTTTGTATCGCCGCTCAAGGACTCGCACTGCTGCCTTCATCTTCCGCAGCCCATCTGAAAACCAGGGAGCTGGGCGGGTGAAGGTGACTGCTCTGGTTTTAACAGGTGCATGGTGATCCAGGAGGCTACTCAGATGGCTGTTGTAGTAGTCCACTGCTTCGTCGGCTGATGAGAAAAGTGTGGAGAGATGCTGAAAGTCTGCTGACAGGTGTTCTTGGTTAATGTTTTTGAGATTTCTAAAACTGATATTTCGTCTAGGCTTGGAGAGGCTGGATGAGGATGGCAACTCCATAGAAATGATCTTGTGGTCAGAGACACCAAGGTCATACACCTGCAGGTTTGTGAGAGGGGCAGAGTTTGTGATGACCAGGTCCAAAGTGTGCCCCCTGGTGTGTGTGGGGACATCAACAAGTTGCTTTAAATTAAAGCAGTCCGATAGCTGAAGAAATTCAGTAGCAAAGCGGCAGGAGGGGGTATCGACGTGGATGTTCATATCACCTAAAATGATAACGTCGGCAGAGGATGTGCAGAAAGTTGTGAGAAGATTTGACATCTCAGGGATGACAGATGTGTTCGGTTTTGGTGGTCGGTAAATAAGGAGGAACAGCACAGAGGAAGGGGGCTTACATTTAAAAGCAAGGCATTCAAATGAAGAGAGTTCAGGCAGGGGCTGCAGAGATAACTCCAGATCACTGCGATGGATGACCGACAGGCCGCCACCACGACCTGTGCTGCGGGCTTTCTGGAGGTAGCTCTATCCTCGGGGACAGCTCTCATTTAAGGAGGAGAAAGTATCTGGTTGGTGCCAGGTCTCTGTGATGCACATAAAATCCAGACATTTATCCAGTATATGATCATGTATTAGGCAGGATTTGTTGCTGATTGATTGGGCATTAAAAAGTTCAATTTTGCTGCTGGATGAAGCAACACATCTTGGCAGTGGACGTAGCAGACTAGAGTCCACTCCACGTTTTCCATCCAATTCCCCGAGAGGTGTTGCCATGGAGATGCCCAAACTACTTATCCAGTAGGAGACAACGCTCTGATGACGTATGTGAGGTGCGACAAAACGCGTGAGCCGGGATGGCAGGACTTTTCGGTGGGTTGAGGAACTTTCTTCGGGAGCCTCTGTGGATATAGCGCCGACGGCGGAGAAGTCCAAGTTGTTTAATCACTGTAATGTCCGGTGGAGTGAAGACATTTTTGAGATTCATCAGCTGGTTGACGGAGTAACTCAACATAGTGGTGCCGGCGGCAACGGGGGGAAAAGTACACTGCAGGTAGTGTGCTAGCAGCAACAGGTAGGCAACCGCTAGATTTGAAAAGGTCTACTGGTCGGACGCGGATAGTGAAATAGTTTAAAAAGGTTAAAAAGATTAAAAATATTTAAAAAAAAAACAATTTAAAAACAAGACAAAACAATGTTGTTTTGGCTCGACTGGAGAAGCGGCGAAACAGAGAGCGCCAGCGTCCTCCCCAGCGTCAGTGCTCTACGGCACACCTGATCCATGGCATTGGTTTGAGATAGACCTGCTACGTGACATGACTTCCACCACTGTCATAACAAAGTTAAAGCGGCATTTCTCAGTTCACGGATGCCCCCACCTGCTTCTTTCGGACAACGGCGCTCAGTACACGAGCCAGCGGTTTAAGGACTTTGCTTCCACATGGGACTTTGTCCACCGCACCAGTAGCCCAGAATTCCTGCAGTCTAATGGCCTGGCAGAGATGGCTGTCAGTGTGGTAGAAATGAACCTTACATTTTATGTTAAACTATGATTATTATTAGGCCTACATATCATATAGATACTTTAATAGTGGAAAACAGCTGATCACCTTTAGCCTAGATGTTATTTGCCATGTGGCACCAGTGAGTGAGTCCAGTCCATTCCCATCTGATGTGTCACACCAGTAAGAGAGTCCAGTCTACTCCCATTTTGATGTACTCTCTGAAGACAATGCTTACATTCACACGTGTGCATCATCTCTGTTTGTATAAGGATAAAATATGTTCTAAGGTCACATTGGGATCCAGAAGACATGAGAATATGCTGACATCCACACAGTATGACCCAGAAAAACATTCTATGCACATCAATATTTGATGAAAGTCCAACTTTGTATTGTGTAAAGGATTGGGGATATAAGGAGCTGTCCGGGATTCATTCAGCAGTGTGTATTCGCGAATACCATTCGGCTTTGTTGTCTCTCGTTTGCGGGTGGCAATAAACTCTCCATCTATACTTGACCTGGACTCTCCGATTCCTCTTTGCTTATAGCTAGTTGAAGTGAATTAGATAAGTTGTTATTAGAAATCCCACCACATCAGCAGCGCAAAGAAGCTACTAGAAAAGTCCAGACGTGATGGAACGGACGCTTTTCTAAACCTGCTCAAAATTCGGAACATTCCGCGTGACGCGACACTTGGCTCGCCAGCCGGCAAACGCGCACCACGCTTCCACTCAGCAGGACACTCCTCGCTCCCGCTGTCAAAAGCGGTGATGCTGTCAAAGCACAACTCAACAAAAAGCGGCAGCATCAGAAGGTGTGGTACGACAAGACAAGCAGGCCTCTACGCCCACTATCAGAAGGTCAAGTCATACGGATGCAGACTCAGCGTGGACATAATAATAATAATAATAAATTTAATTTATAGTGCCCTTTTCATCCGAAGATCTCAAAGGGCTACAGGTTAAAAACAAAAATAAAAATAAAAAGGGGGTTTTAAAAACATCTAAGAGTGCGAGCCAAAGGTTTTTTTAAAAAGAAATGTTTTAAGACCTTTTTTAAAACAATCAGTGGATTGTGGTGCCCTCAAGGTGTCAGAGAGGGCGTTCCACAGGCGTGGGGCGGCAACACTGAAGGCCCTATCTCCCATGGTCCTCAGTTTGGTTCTGGGTATGTGGAGGAGGTTAGAGTGAGTGGAGCGGAGGGAGCGTGTTGAGCTATGTGGGTTGAGAAGTTCTTTGAGGTATGGGGGGGCATGTCCATGGATAGATTGGTGAGTGAGGACGGAAACCTTATACTCAATCCGGGTGGAAACCGGAAGCCAGTGGAGTGAGTGGAGAATGGGGGTAATGTGCTCATGCTTACGCACTCTCATCAGGATCCTAGCTGCAGAGTTTTGTACGTATTGAAGCCTCTGCAGGCTCTTGCTAGGGATCCCGATGAGTAGTGCGTTACAGTAGTCCAGTCTGGAGGAGATAAAGGCATGGACTAGTTTTTCGGAGTCTGAGAGTGAGAGAATGGGGCGGAGTTTGGAAATGTTGCGGAGGTGATAGAAGGAGGTCTTGCAGAGGTGGTTGATATGGGATTCAAAAGTGAGCTGGGGGTCCATTTTTACACCAAGATTTGTTACTGTTGATGAGAGAGGGATATTTGAGCCAGAAAAGCTGATGCTGGTTATGGATGGTGATTTGGTCTGGTGAGAGGTGCCGATCAGGATGGCTTCGGTTTTGGCGCTGTTGAGTTGGAGGAAATTGTGCTCCATCCATGCCTTTATCTCCTCCAGGCACGTGGTGAGTTTTGATGGGGATGACGGTGATGTTAAAGGTGGGGTGGCAGCTGTGGCATTGACATAGAGCTGTGTGTCGTCGGCATAGCAGTGGAATGAGAAACCATGGCGGCTGATGACCTGACCAAGGGGGATGAGGTAGAGGATAAAGAGGATGGGGCCAAGGACTGAACCCTGGGGGACACCGCAAGTGACTGTGTGTGGGTTCGATTTGGAGGGACCCAGGGAGATGCATTCTATCCGGTTTTTGAGGTATGACTGAAACCAACTGAGGGGAGTGCCAGTGAGTCCAGTGGTGAGGTGGAGGCGGTTTAGAAGAATGTCATGGTCGACTGTGTCAAAAGCAGCAGAGAGATCCAGAAGGATGAGGAGGGAGGGGGAGCCAGCGTCGGATGACCTCAGGAGGTCGTTTGTAACTCTTACGAGTGCTGTTTCTGTGCTGTGGGCGGAGCGGAAACCGGACTGGAATTTTTCATAGAGGTTGTTTAGTTTCAGGTGGTTTTGAAGGTGGGTGGCAACTGCTTTCTCAAGTACTTTGGATATGAAGGGGAGATTGGAGATGGGCCTGTAGTGTGATAGGACTTCTGGGTCAAGGGTGTGTTTTTTGAGCAGTGGTCTGATTATGGCTTTCATTAAGACGGGGGGAACGTGACCAGTTTGGAGAGAGTGATTTATAACAGAGGCGATCAGGGGACTTAAGACTGTGACATGGGTTTTTACCAGGGAGGTTGGGAGAGGGTCCAGGGCACAGGTGGAGGGTTTCATCTTCCTGATGATGTTCTGCACCTCTTCTGATGAAACCACAGGAAAGCAGTTTAGGGGTTGTGAAATGGCATAAGTATATGGGGGAACGGTTTGGGTGGGAGGACCAGAAAGAGCAGAACGAATATGTGCAATCTTTGATTTGAAAAAATCCATGAAGTGATTGCACCGTTCTTCTGTGGTACCAGTAAGTGGGGGGATTGTGGTTTGAGAAGATGGTTGACCGTAGAGAAGAGCCGTTTGGAGTTTCCTGGATTGTTTCTCATGGCGTCAGAGTAAAAAAGGGACCTTGCCTCTTTAAGGGACTTTGAATACTGTAGTTGGTGCTCCCGGTAGATTTGATTGTGAACAGTGAGGCCAGATGTTTTGTATCGCCGCTCAAGGACTCGCCCTGCTGCCTTCATCTTCCGCAGCCCATCTGAAAACCAGGGAGCTGGGCGGGTAAAGGTGACTGCTCTGGTTTTAACAGGTGCATGGTGATCCAGGAGGCTACTCAGATGGCTGTTGTAGTAGTCCACTGCTTCGTCGGCTGATGAGAAAAGTGTGGAGAGATGCTGAAAGTCTGCTGACAGGTGTTCTTGGTTAATGTTTTTGAGATTTCTAAAACTGATATTTCGTCTAGGCTTGGAGAGGCTGGATGAGGATGGCAACTCCATAGAAATGATCTTGTGGTCAGAGACACCAAGGTCATACACCTGCAGGTTTGTGAGAGGGGCAGAGTTTGTGATGACCAGGTCCAAAGTGTGCCCCCTGGTGTGTGTGGGGACATCAACAAGTTGCTTTAAATTAAAGCAGTCCAATAGCTGAAGAAATTCAGCAGCAAAGCGGCAGGAGGGGGTATCGACATGGATGTTCATATCACCTAAAATGATAACGTCGGCAGAGGATGTGCAGAAAGTTGTGAGAAGATTTGACATCTCAGGGATGAAAGATGTGTTCGGTTTTGGTGGTTGGTAAATAAGGAGGAACAGCACAGAGGAAGGGGGCTGACATTTAAAAGCAAGGCATTCAAATGAAGAGAGTTCAGGCAGGGGCTGCAGAGATAACTCCAGATCACTGCGATGGATGACCGACAGGCCGCCACCACGACCTGTACTGCGGGCTTTCTGGAGGTAGCTATATCCTGGGGGACAGCTCTCATTTAAGGAGGAGAAAGTATCTGGTTGGTGCCAGGTCTCTGTGATGCACATAAAATCCAGACATTTATCCAGTATATGATCATGTATTAGGCAGGATTTGTTGCTGATTGATTGGGCATTAAAAAGTTCAATTTTGCTGCTGGATGAAGCAACACATCTTGGCAGTGGACGTAGCAGACTAGAGTCCACTCCACGTTTTCCATCCAATTCCCCGAGAGGTGTTGCCATGGAGATGCCCAAACTACTTATCCAGTAGGAGACAACGCTCTGATGACGTATGTGAGGTGTGACAAAACGCGTGACTGACCAGTAAGCCGGGATGGCAGGACTTTTCGGTGGGTTGAGGAACTTTCTTCGGGAGCCTCTGTGGATATAGCGCCGACGGCGGAGAAGTCCAAGTTGTTTAATCACTGTAATGTCCGGTGGAGTGAAGACATTTTTGAGATTCATCAGCTGGTTGACGGAGTAACTCAACATAGTGGTGCCGGCGGCAACGGGGGGAAAAAGTACACTGCAGGTTGTGTGCTAGCAGCAACAGGTAGGCAACCGCTAGATTTGAAAAGGTCTACTGGTCGGACGCGGATAGTGAAATAGTTTAAAAAGGTAAAAAAGATTAAAAAAAAACAATTTAAAAACAAGACAAAACAATGTTGTTTTGGCTTGACTGGAGAAGCGGCGAAACAGAGAGCGCCAGCGTCCTACGTCACTCGCTATGGGTGTCAGCGCCAGCGTCCTCCCCAGCGTCTACCATCACATGACCGTCTGGCGACAGTGAAGCGGATCTGCAAGGAACCGAGGTCCTACATCGTGGAATCAGGCGGACACGACTACAGGAGGAACCGGAGGCACCTCCTGCCTGTCCTGGAGACACCGCCGCCGCCAGCACATCGGGTGGACAACGGCGACCAGGCTGCGGTCACTCCGCTGACCGGTGAGCCGTCACAGGATGGGGCTCCTACATCTCCGGTCAGAGCCCGAGACGTCATCAGCGATGGGGAGATGGTGCAAGGGCCGGCGCCACCCCTCCAGCAGCATGCCGGAGATCTATACGTCAAACGGGCGGGGCGCGTATGCAAGCCTAACTGCAAGTACCTGCAATAAGCACTGCAAGGCCTATGGGCAGTTTTTTTATTTTTTAGAATATAGTTCGTGGCCACCCAAGAGATGCCTGTTAGTTGATGAACCCTGTGAATGTTAAATATATATCCTGAAAGATACAAAGGACTATTATTGAACACATCATAAAACAGCGCAGATGAAAATGATTCAGATTACAGCGTTTATTTGTTCAACAATAAAACTTTGTCTTAGGTGTTTTAAAATGATACCACATTTATTTCCGATTATTTCACCGGCAGAATACAAGGCACAGGGAACTTTGAGGTGTGTAAACAGCGTTTACGTGTGTTTACCCTCCACTACAGCCCTGAGTGCAAGGGAGTTCATGCACAGATCTCTGAGACAAACGGCTACGCGCACACATGCACACCCATAGCGAGTGACGTAGGACGTAAAGTCCCTCCCTGGGCGAAGAGGCGTCAATTGAGAGAGTCCCATCCGTGATAGGGAACAAGCCCCCAGGAACAGTGTATACATCCGCAATCCACCAGTGCTCAGCGGCCAAGCCTGGTATTGTAGTTGTTTAAGCGTGCTGTGGACGGGTCCCTCGATTCAAGGGACCTAGAAATAGATATCTCCGTTCACTCCAATACAAGTGGGGTACAGGAATGTGTCTCCGCAAAAAATGTCTGGATATCAATCAAAGGCTCATAATTATCTTCATGCCATGTCCTAAAAAAATAATTAGAGAGCCATTCTCCCCAATTATGTTTTGCTGGAGAAGGAGGTGTGCAGCTGAAAGGAGTCGTAGTGAAACAAATGGCATCCGAGAGGGCCTAGTTCAGTGCTCCGTTAACGTGTCCGGTTTTTAGACTGGTTCAGCTGCTGCTCAATAACTCACGGTCCTCTGCTTGCGATCATTGTGATTCACCATATATTTATCCATTTATACAAAAGATCCAAAGACAAGATTACGGTATCATTTTATATTATTGTTAATAGTCTAACATTTCAGCGTTGGTATTTGATTTTTCATTAGCTTGTTTAGCTACCTATGTGAGTTAACAATGTTGGTGTATTACAGTTTTTTATGTGTATAGGCCTTCATTTCTGGTTGAAATGTAACCATTTATTTGTACATAAGTTATTGATTGCATTTTTCGTAAATAGTTAGTTAGTTTTAAGCAGTGTGACACTTGGAGCTTGCATGACGGAGCACAAGTTGGCACAAAGCACTCAAAACTGCAAAAAGACATTGTTCAATTCTAGACTTGGAGCTTGCATAACGGAGCACAAGGTATACTTTAATAGTGCATTTCTTTTTGAACAGCATATCCGATCACACAGCACAGCCGTGCCACCATCATGCCTCATGCATCACCTCTCAGCGCCCTGCAGCTGCATCTGCACCTTATTCCGTTACTCCAGCTCTTTCCAGCTATTTCACAAAAGTGACAAACACGCTCCACCCAAGTGTTTTTGATCTATTATTAATTATACATGTAAGGTGTGCTGAAAGGTGCCCATCAACAAAATGCATTTTATTAATATTTTTATTAATAGAACATTATGGCTCCATCAAAAGCAAAGTACACCTGCCATTTACAGTTATCATTTATACTATCCTAGACATCTTTAATCTTATTTACATAGGCCTAACAGTAGGCCTGATTTCCTCTGAATTTTTTAATAAAAAAATTCCCTGTCCATGTCTTATCCCTGTCCATCATACTCCTGTTGTTGTCTTCCTGCACACCTGACTGCCTCCTCCATCGATTGCGGCCACAGCCCTCTCCCTGTACAATATTTCATGTTAAATACATTTCAGGATCAAGTTTGAGATTCAGTTTCAGTATTACTTGTTTTTTAAACCTGACGTGGGGCTGGCACCGCCACCATCATATCTGTCTTATCAACCTGGTCTCCCGAAAATACGTGACACTGTCACGTTATTTAATCTATTGAAACGTGATCAGGGACACGTGTTTTCAAAAATTTCGTGTCAAAAAGCACACATTTCAAACTCATGTATTTCAATTGGAACTATTTGTCGTGTCACTAAGCACGACTTCCAAACTAAGGTTCTGTCCGGGAGCGTCCTCCCTAATGTCCCTTAAGGAGCTCCGTACAGAACATTTATTGTTAAAAATTGTCTGTGATAACTAACAAAATGACAGCTTTTGGCCACCCGTTTCTACTTAAACTTGTCTGTGATAACTAACAATATGACAGCTTTAGGCCACCCGTTTCTACTTTCACCTTTGATTCTGAGAAATTGTGACAATTCACGGATATATTAAATGCAGGTGCGCTGCTCTATATGCAAACCGCAAAGGGAAAAAGGGTAGCTGCTTCATCTGTTCTTTTCAGAATTGTATGTCATGATTTTTTGATCTAGCCATAGATCTATTGTCTTGTTTTTGGCTATGTGAATGGAAGTCCGCGTCGATGCCTCGCAAGTCCAGTGTTCTGATGTAGGCTGCAGGGTCTGTATTAACTCCTGATATAGGCCTAGAGACACCTGCTAAGTAGTTCCAGTGAGTGTTTAGATTCTCTGCCCGAGCCCGACCGGACCCGACCCACGGGCCGGGTCGGGCCGATATTTCCCACCACTATTCTCGGGCCGGGCCTTTGATCGAGCGTTTTTATTTTTATTTTATCATTGGTTTATTGGCCTAATCTGAGGAAAAATCTATGCCATAAACAGAAATATTATAGGTCTTTATTACATGGGTCTTCTCAATGCCTTGGAACGCTCCGTTCACTAACATGGGTAGTAGTCCGGTGACTTGTCAACCCCTGCGTCTTCCATTGCTAAGCGACGTAACCGTCTTTGCGGACAAATTATTTCTCTGCTGATCAACACTACGAATGCTGGTAACGAATAAATTGTAAAAAAGACACAGCATGTGAAGTTATTTTTTTGTTTTGTCAAGTAGCCGTGTAATAAGCGGGCTAATGAATAGAACGTCGCCGGAACGAAAATAAGACTCTTCAGGGCGAAGCAAGACACCTTCGCTGCGCGTCGGTGTACTGTTCGCCCTGGTGGGGCTTATTTTCCCGATAATGACCGGCGTTCTATGCATTATCCCTTACATATATATTTAGCAGAGTAGACCTAGTAACAAATGTGTACAAAGTTACATATGTATTGTGTCCGGGCTCGGACAGAATGTGCACGGGTTCGGGCTTGATTTTCTTTATTAATCGAATGGGAAATGCAATAGGCCTATTTTAGGTCCGAATCACCTTAAACGTGTTTCTAATAACATTTCTAGCGAGAAATATACTTTTTACTTGCATAATCTATAGTCAGTGATTACGTCTGATCTTTAGTTTTATAGTTATTAGGAAGATTTTATCGGCTCGCTCGCATGTTTCAACAACGTCAGGTTGCTAGGGACGCTGCTTTCGCTAAACTAGCAGCTCACATGTTTCCTGCGTTTGTGTTATTAAACCGTTACTTTATGTAACTTTTAATGATATCATCTTGTTAGAAACACGTATATCTGAGAGCCAACCCAGTCGCCAAAAGCATACGTTGACAGTGTACGTTTTCGTGAACACTGGATTACGTTGCATTTCAACATAAAATAGCGTGTTACAGACACACACACACACACACACACACACACACACACACACACACACACACACACACACACACACACACACACACAATGCATTTCGCTGCTAAAACAACAACATTAAATATTCCCTCAAATATTATTACTTTCAAAACATTGGCCAAAGTGGAATATTTTTTTCATTTGGGCTGCTTCTAGGACATTTTGGGTGGATTTTGAACGGTATGTGGGCAAGACGTTTTTTGCTGGACCTGGCAACCCTGCGCTGTTTGCCCGAGGTGCTGAAATGCTCCGGAACAGGGGCCGTATTCACAAAGGATCTTAGGGCTAAAAGTAGGTCCTAACTGGCGTATTTAGGAGTAACTCCTAAAAATAATGGGCGTGTCACTCTTAAATTTAGGACTCCTAACTTTTTTCACTAAGAGCAATTCACAAAGTATTTTAGGCCTAAAAGTAGCACCTAAGTCTAGGAGAGCTTAAAAGTCCTCAAGAGGACTCCTACCTCAGTAAGACCTATTCACAAAGAATCGTAAAATGCCTGCGAGACGAAATGTTAGGGAATTAAACTTGTTGTGGAGTAGTGCACGATGCATTAACATCCCCGACTAACAGGAATAATCCGATTAGTCCCGAAATAAAATGTTTGGACACACTACGTTATTTAGCAACAGGGGAAATGCAACTTTGCAATGCCGACGATTTAAAAATATCGCAACCATCAGTCAGCCGTGCCATAAACTTTGGACATTCAACAATTACACAGGATCAAAGCCAACTTCATGGCACTTGCAGGTATGCCCGGTGTGGTCGGTGCTATTGACGGGACGCACATAAAAATAATTGCGCCATCAAAAGACGAGGACGTGTTCGTCAATAGGAAGAAAGTGCATTCCATCAACACGCAGGTTGTTTTTGATGCAAATTTTAACATAGCCTACTGGATGTTGATGCAAAGTGGCCTGGAGCTTCAGCTACCCATGATTCGCGCATTTTAATGGTGTGCGGTCTGAGGCAGCTTTTTGAGATGTACCAGGTGTCACTTGCTGGGTGACAGTGACTGACTATCCATGCAAGACGCGGCTCTAGACACCGTGGCTCTAGACACCCTACCTCAATCCACAACCGGTCGTGTATGTTTGTGTGCTCTAGCATATATGGAAGAAATCAGTAAACAATAATAAATATGGATTCAACAAATAAAAGGCATCAAAGAGCCAATACGATGTGTTTTACGCATAGGACTAAGCGTAATCTGCGTAATCACTTACATGTTATACTTTAATGTTGTGGAGAGAGGAATTGGGCAGATGAAACGTCGGTTTCATGTCCTCCACGGCGAAATACGCCTCACCCCAGAGAGGGCAAGCACAGTAATCACTGTATGTGCCATTCTACACAACCTCTGCAAGCGGAGGAACATTCCACAGCCAGACGATGATGATGATGATGATGATGATGATGATGATGATGGCGATCAACATGACAAGGAATTTGGCCGTGTAGTACCGAGTGGACAGGCATTTAGGGATCACTTTGAAAACACATTTTAGGTAAACACCTTGGCACAAATCAGTCAATACTTGTGTAGTGCATAACATTTATTTTCTTTTAAATTTTACGTATTTTTATTGTTTGCTTTCTCTCTTTTGAACGTGCAGGCTACGTCATTTTCGTGTGTGCACAAAATTGTCATTGTGTATTCTGCTAACTGCACTATAACTACTTAATAGGAATTCATTTCTAGCCTAGGCTATTTCCTTGTTTTTCGGTGATTCAGTGGGCGCGTCTGAACAACCAATCACCGAACTGACCGCTTCTAAACTCGTGCACGAGCATTGACGTAATCCATAGCAACGGCGCGTCACTCTTAGTTCACTCTTTGTGATTTATCCTTAGTAAGAGTAGGTCTCAGCGGCTTTGTGAATAACTTTTAAGAAAAAACTCCTACGTAAAATGTTTTAGCGCGAGTTAGGAGCACTCCTAGCGGTAAGATAAAATGCTTTGTGAATACGGCCCCAGATCTGGATCCACTATGGCCAAAAGACTTGTATGCCCCCCCCCCTCTCCCCTTTAATAAATACTATGGCAGAATAAAGAATAAATTCTTGCATTATCATTCAACTTGAACATGTGTTTTTACAGTATAGCGTGGTGGAGGGATGACGTATGTTGGCCAACCCGGAAGTGAGCGTCGCCCTGGGTTCCCTTGACAAAAAGCCAACGGGTTTTTCCATTGGATTTTTGCAGAAAATTAGCATCTTTGAAGCACCTCCTCAAAAACTGAAAATAAATGCATGAATAAAAATAACCGTGCTCCAAAGAACGTAATGTAAACCAATGCATTCTGAATGGGAGTGTTTCTCCGATTTTTCCATGCTACACAGAACCAAATGTAAACCCATGCAAATAAAGACTTCATGGTCATAATAATTTAAATATCATTAATTTCCTGAGTGTGTAGGGTGGTATTCTATTTTTTTCAACGGGGCTGCATCCAGTCACTTGACCGTCATGGTTGCTATGGTGGTTGCTATCGACCGCCCCCTCTAATCCTTACATGGCTCTCCAAACCACGCGTCAAAGGACGTGCGGTCAATTGTGTTGTTTTTGTCGTAAACTAGGGTCCGGTGGTTTAAAAATAGACAGATATTCCAAGGTATCCTTAAAAGGCAGCTTGGATGTTTTTATTTTCTGCAGTTTAGACTACTTCTATAACCTATTTTTGAAAGCAAAACACCAAGCTCATTGATTTAACAAGGCAGGGTTATTTGAAACAATTTATTAAATAATTATTTATGAGAGGTCTTTCCTTCTCCTGAGTTTGCTTCCTATTTATGCCTAGTGTACAACCCTACTGTCCACAAGCATCACCCCCCCCCCCCCCTCCCCATATGGATTTGGAGAATTGTTACCACGTCCCAGTGGTGGAGGTATCATATATATGAAAGAGGGCATTCAATTATACTACAATGATCAATTAGGAGGCCGAAGCCCTAAAGGAAGTGATGCAATAGGTGACTGAGTCAACAACATTTAAGTAAGCTGTACCTTGGGGTCTCTTATATATCAAAGGGGGTCTCAAAGGACGCATATACACTTCAGCCATACAGGAAATGTCTCAGCAAGTGCTCCATTTCGTTGCACCTCACCCAGCGGCTCGCTTGCAAGATTTTGGCCTGAAGTTCTTCCCAGAGGCGTCATCAGCCCCTTTTTACTGGGGCACGTGCCCCAGTAAAAGTCTCCAGTGCCCCAGTAAAATTCCATTGATAAAATTCATCAAGTGCATCTCCTGCTGCCTCGGGAGTCTTCAGTCGAGCCTGCCAATCAAAAAACGAAAGGGGCTACATAAAAGCCAATCAGAAAATAGCCCTGCTGTATCTGGGTAAGATTTAACGCAACAACCAATGAAAAATTCCGGATTCGTCCACGTGACTCTTCTGAATGTTTCGTTGGAAACCACGGGAGCTGGAAACAGCACAGAGTAAGTCATCTCCTGTTTTAACGTTACAACAAATTTTGTCAAAAGAGACAAACAACTTGTTTGACACAAACAATGACAACTTGATTGCTGTTCGAGAATGTTGCCCACATAATTAGCACCAGTTTTTCAATACTGAGCGTCTGTAGCCTGTAGTTTTATAGCACACACAAAAAATTGTCAAAACTTGAGGAGGTTTTAGTGGACAAAAACTTCCTTGACACAAAAAAGGAAATTATGGATATACAGGGTGTTTTTAACATACTGGATCCAACAATGTTCCCAACACTGACACAGATAATTCAGATTGCACTCACAATTCCTGTAAACAGTTGTAGTTGTGAGCGATCTTCCAGTGTGTCGAGAAGGCTCCACACCTGGCTTAGGTCAACCATGGGGCAAGGAAGGCTTCACCAACTTTCTCTTTTGTCCATTGAAAAGAAGAAACTATGCAAAGTGAGTCAAAGCCAAGTTATTGACCGCTTTGCCACCATGAAGGCGCGGCGATACAGCTTAATAGTGAAAAAATTTTCTTTTAAAAAGGCTCTATGCAGTAGTGTATGGCCTTATTTACTGAGGGCCAATTTAGGAACCCAAAATTTGACTGAGGGCCGCCAAAGGAAAAATAAATTGGCGGGAAACGCCGCCAGCATCCCAGTGGTAAAAAAAAACATTGCACCGTGGACCTCTGGGAGTGAGGTCAAGTGAGGTCTAAATCACGAAACTGAGGTTCAGCCTTTCAGAGTAATGTACAGTCGGATTAAAACTAACAAATGTAAAAGGATTGAATTGAAAGCTAGAGTCGACTTTTCTCTTTATAATCATTTATTTTTGTTAAAATTAATATTGATATAATAATTTTAAAAAAATATTTTCTTATTATTATTTTATATAACGTACATAATTACGGACCGCTATGTCATTGCGGTCCGCCAGGAATGATTCCGCGGGCCGCCATTGGCCCGCGGGCCGCACTTTGAGAACCAATGTTCTATAACATTTTCCAGGTTGATTGGTGGAAATGAGCCACCTCAACTTAAATCAGAAATTATTTTACATGGTACACCTATGGTCTAGGACATGATCTCGGTGTGGCAAGAGGGCGAGCTTGATCTCATTGGACTCAGCTTAACGTGTAGATGCTAAATAACATGTAATTTGTCAAAAATCTCCATCGGGAAGCAAATCTATCACTCACAGAAATGAATCATGGTAGAGTTTATATTTATGCATATACATCTATTCGATTTTATTTAAATTAAATATTTTTTAAATGTATGTATTGAAATTAATTATAATCTGTGTACTTCTGTCAATTCTAAAATATATTAAATGTAATTACTTAATACATATTAACATGGTTTAAATAATGAAAGCTGTGAAACAAACACGATTCTTTTACTTAAAATGTATGGGATTGGTGCGCATACAATTAAGGCTACCGGTAAGTGAACCGGAACAGGAAATTACATCCTCGTTTTCCACTGGACGCCATCTTCCCAGCTCAGGTGTAATGGTGAGTAATCCGAGTGATCCTTTGTATTCTTACATCAATCTGTGTATTATTCGTGCAGTTTTTATCGTATTACATTAATATCAATTCACTGATGATCAAATCTGCAGAATTCGTGATGACGGTAAGCAGTTTTATCTTGAGGCCTACTAATTTACCTCATGTGCTGGCACTCGCTAGCTAACGTTAGCTAGCAATTCACTAAACTTCGTGCTGTATGCGGAGCATGGATGTATTATTCATCCACGATGTGGAGTAGGAAAAATGATCAATGATTGGCGAATTGAAATATATTTCATTCAAAACTTTTCGGGTATCTCAAATGGCAGGGACACACCGGACGTGAAAGCGAATAGCCGCGAAGCGCCGCCATTTTCCTTTCGGGGCACATATTAACCGATTATGTCGTTCACACCAGAAGCAATCCGGTCTGGTCTAGACCCTCTAAACCCCCTCCGCTGCCGCCTCCCTCGCTCCCCCCCTTCACACAAAATTGTTTAAGATATCGAAGCTAAAAAATTTTGAGTCAAAAGGATAAATTCATTGATAACAGAAAATACAAATGGCCTAAAATTTCTGATCTTGTAGAAGGTTGGGTGTGTGGGTTTTTCAGTAGTGCTGTAGATTATACATGCACTTTGAAAACTGATGTTTTTGTAGCCATGTGGAACTTGTTTTTTGGTTGTTAATAACATGCTGTAACTGACTTATTGTTCTTTGTATTCATTCACAGGTGCTGTGTTATGTGGCCATGCAGATTGTGTGACAGTATATTATCTTCAAGGTATGAGTTAATAAAACACTTCAGACTAAGACATTTCCACCATGCCCGCACATGCAAATATCCCTGTATTTATGTAGAGTGTTCTTGCACATTCACAACCTGGAAGAAACTTTTGACTCACGTATATCGAGAACACAGAAAGCTAGAAACAGCAGTTGCTCAGTCAACTACATTCAAATGTCAGACGTGTGGGTGTGAAGAACTTTCAACTGAGAAAGATTACTTTAGTCATACTTATCAACATCTTAGACAGTATGAAAATGTAACTTGTATGTTTGAGGGATGTGCATTTCAGACACATGTATATGGTACTTTTAAGTCACATAAAAATCGTAAACATAATCCCCACAGTCTATCAGATTTTAAGGCAGGTGTAGTTAAGGTCACTGTTCAGTCTGCTAGTCCTGATGATAGGCCCACATCTTCTGCAAACATAGATGATAGTCAGTCAGATGCAGATAGTGATATTGATTATCCAGAGGACCTTCCTGAAGTAGTAGAAAAAAAACTTGCCTCTGTTCTATTGAAATTAGAGAACATTTTTCATGTTCCATCTATAGCAGTAGATGACTTGGTTGAAGAGCTACACTACCTGCTGAGTACAGTGTCTGTGCCGATAACTAGTAGCAGGCTCTCAGATTTTTTTAAAAAACAAAGACATTGAGGTTGATGGTGTTGTTGTTAATGAATTAGCTGATTTACTATGTAAATCTAATCCTTTGGTTAATGCACTGGGGAAAGGTGGTGCACTTTCTACAGCGTATAAGAGAAAAGAATACTTAAAAAAAATGTTTAATGTTGTTGAGCCTGTAGAGTTTGTTCTAGATCAAAAAAATTGCAGGTCCTTTCAATATATCCCATTACTGCGATCGTTGCAGCAGATAGATATTTGATTCTACTGAAGTGTTGAATAGAGTTATTGATACCCACAGAACACAGAGCAGTAACACTGACCAGCCTGAAAACCAGCAGTATCGCTCCATAAGAGATGGTGTGTACTTCAAGGAAAACCTGTTCCTCTCAAGTGATGATTTAAAGGGTTAGTTTAACCTTATACATTGATGACTTTGAATTGTGTAATCCTTTGGGCACGTCGCGGAAGAAGCACAAGTTGTGTAGTGTATATTGGATTCTGAATAACTTGGCACCAGGCTCTCACTCAGCACTCACCTCAATTTATTTGGCAGTTTTGTGTAAGAGTGACGATGTAAAGGCATATGGATATGGAAACATTTTGGAGCCACTTTTACATGATCTTGTTACACTAGAAGAGCATGGTGTGTTCATTCCAAAAATTGGAGCTTTTGTCAAAGGAACAGTGCATAGTGTAATTGCTGATAATTTGGGCGCCCACGGTTTGGCTGGTTTCATAGAGAGCTTTTCTGGGCAATATATTTGCCGATTTTGTACTGCTCAGAAAGTAGAAATACAGTCAAAGGATGTTCATTCAGGTGCTTTTTGTCTACGAACCAAAGAAATACATGAAGCACATCTGAAGATTGCACAGGATACTCAAACGAATTGCTTTGGAGTGAAGAGAGCTTGCCCTTTAACTAAACATCTTCAACATTTTCACGTCAGCACAGGCTACCCCCCAGATATAGTACACGATTTGTTTGAGGGCATTGTCCCATTTGAACTAGCACTGTGTTTGAGCATTCTGATCTCGAAGAAGTTCTTCAGTTTGGATTCTCTTAACACGCGTATACTCAAATTTCCTTATAAGTGGAGTGACAAAAAAAATCGGCCTCACATCATACCACTTGCCTATTCCAGTAGGAAAACGATAGGTGGCAACTCCCATGAAAATTGGTGCCTAATACGTTTCCTTCCATTTCTCATAGGGGACCTTATACCAGAGGGTGAGCTGGCTTGGCAAGTGATACTAGACCTGAAGGAAATCGTAGAGTTGGTTGTGGCACCTGTTCACACGCACGAGACCATTGCGTACCTTGATGTCAAAGTGTCTGAGCACAGACACAGGTTGCTTGAGCTTATCCCAGGTGTGACGCTGAAACCTAAACACCATTATATCGAGCATTACTCACACTTGATCAGGTGCTTTGGGCCTCTTGTGGGTGTATGGACTATAAGGTTTGAGGCCAAACACAGTTTTTTTAAACAAGTAGCTCGACACACAAATAATTTCAGGAATATTGCACTTACTCTGGCAAGCAAACACCAGCAATTGATCAGTTATCACTTGCATTCATCCAGTCTCAGTGCATCAAATGTGGAAGTTACAAATGTCTCCATAGTCCCAGTTGATGTTTTGAATGAGGAGGTTGTATTGGCTCTCAGACTGAAGTATCCAGACATCAGTCAAGTGAATCTCACAAAGAATGTCACCACTAAAGGGATCAACTACAGAAATGGGATGTTTTTGGCATGTGGGTCAACGGCTGGAATGCCTGAATTTGCAGAGATCATACAAATATGTATAGTGAGAGATGAGTTGAGCTTCATAGTTCGTTTATACTTTGCTTGGTATCAGCACCATTTTGGGGCGTTCCAGTTTACATTGTCACCAGGAAGAGAGGTTGCCCTTGTTCAGCTTGAGGAGCTGACGGATTACTGTCCACTTGTGGCCTACACAGTCGGATCCAGACGTATGGTGACCCTGAAGAGACATCGTCATTACAGGTTTGATTTTGATAATTTACAGTGCCGTGTAAAAATCTTCAGTAACAAATTTGGTTTTAGTCCACCACATAAACTTTGTGGGTACCTCTCTGTACTCATGTCTGCTCTCTACTGACCTTCTCACTCTCCTAGTCTCCACTCTCTACTGACCTTCTCACTCTCCTAGTCTCCACTCTCTACTGACCTTCTCACTCTCCTAGTCTCTCCTAGTCTCCTCTTTACTAACTTCCTTTGTTACCCTCCTCGCTGTCCTAGCCTCATCACATCTAGGCAATGACTGTGTCCTGACCATGTATTCTGCCTGAGTGATTGAATATTTGAATAACAAGACTAATACCTGTCTACTCTGTATTTCTGTATCCACCTTAGATTAGCAAAGCAGGATGGCAGCACGAGTAACCTTAAGAGTCCTCTTTGGAGGTGAAGAGGATGCAAGAAAACTCTCCATTGAATCCGGAATACCAAGAACTGTGGAGGACTTGGCTCTTAAAATCAAGACTTTCTTTGAAGTGACTGAGAAGTTCAGACTTCAGTACAAAGACAAAGACATGGATAATCAGTTCATGAATCTCTTGACAACATCAGAACTTGAAGATAAAGGGACTTTGAAAGTGGTGTACATGCTTTGTGAGACAACCAGGTCCGCTCCACTCACGGAGGATGCCTGCTGCACAATCCCAGGTACTCCTTCCAAAGCCAGCTCTTCATCACAAGAACCAAGTGATTCAGACTCCCACTCCAGCAATGATACCATCGTTTTGTCATCGCCTGAGACCCGGTCCTGCCCCTGGCCTAGACCCTTTGTCGTGCCCCGCTTCTCATCCTGTGCTGAGATTATGCTCCAGAAAGGAAATGATGAGTTCAAGGCACAGGGAACTGTTCTGTGTCCTACGCCAAAAGTACGCTCAGATATCCTTGAAGGCCTAGCTGAGGAAATAATAAAGTACACAGCTTACCCAAGGGATGAGCAATTAGAGGAAGTGGCAAAGGCTCTGATACAGTCACATCCATGTTTACTGGAAAAAGTAACACGAACTGGATACTGTGGCTGGAAGCATTACCTGAAGATAAAAATGATGAACTTCCGCACCAAGCTGAGGTTTGTGTTTTATTTAATGGGTTATTTTTTTGTTGCTGTCCTAAGTACCAAGGCTTATGCTTTATATTTGTGCCAGCAGAGGGTGGAGCAAGATAGTAAATGCCAGTCCGACAGATTAGAAGTCTTGCATTTAAGGTCTTGTGCCACTTTGCACCAGCATAAATGTATGAAAGACATGGCACTAAGGACAAAACTAAAATGGAGCCCATTGTGTTTAAATTGTGAAGCAATTTTTGATCGTCAGTGAAAGGTGCTGAAAAAATATCATTGTTCTTCTCCTCAGCCGAGCTGGACACCCCGAGGTTGCCATCAACTCTCTGAAAAACAAGCGAAGTGGCCAGCAGTCTCCAGCAGCCAACATCAAGAAGCCCAGGAAGGGAGATGTAAATTTCTGTCCGAACATCCCTAGTGGTGAAACAAAACACAGTTTGGAGATGGAAAGGGTGGCTCTACTGATGGAGGTATAATGTGCAATACATATCTTACCTATCCATGATTACACCATGTTCACGGCATGGCCAGTATAAGAGCTTTTCACCCGTCATGTTTTTTGCACTATACTTCCTGTCCAGCTCAGCTCAAGCAGCCCAACAGTTCATTTTGCACAGCACTGGACACTTAAGCTGTTTTGTGGTTACTTTGCACAGTTAATTTTTCTTTATCTATTACGCTCAGTTTGGAAAATATTCTTACTCCCTAATCATATTGTTAATATTTCTGTTTCCAATTGTATTGTGTACCATTGCTGAGAGTTTCTCATCATATCTAGTTATACAAGTATCTTTACTGTATAATGACAATGACGTTTCATTCCATTTCAGGTAAAAAAGAAGAAAAGGGATGAGGCCCTCATCAAGGAAAAGATGCAGCGTACATTCTCCCTCAGGAGACAGGAGGTTCTCCAGGAGCCAAAGATTCCAGAGTTTTTCAATAAATGGCCAGCACTCTTTGACGTCATTGAGGCAAGTGTGAATCTGAAGTTTAGTAACTTGTGTATTCAATGTCACACATTGTCACACATGTGGTAATTGGTCTGCACTTCAATAGCGCTTTTGTGCACCCAAACAGGGCTCGACAGTGCAACTGTTTTGCTCGCATTTGCGAGTTGATAATTTCCAGTGCGAATAGCAAATTACATTCAGTCGCATCAGTGCGACTCCAACAGAAACTGTAGTACATGCAGTCCTTCCGTGACATAAATATTCTATTTTCTCACACACATTTGCATTGTTTGTCTTTCCTGATTTTTGTTAAGGCAAAGAGCCAGTTATAACATTAAAAATTAGCAGGGTTAGGATTAGGCTAAAGTACTTTATTTGTTTCAAAATGACATCTTTACCAAAATTGCTGACTTTTCATTGTGCTGCTAAAAAATGTTGTGTGCTACTACATTTTTCAACATGGTAGCACAAGTGCTACTTGGAAAAAAGCTTAGCGTCGAGCCCAACCCAAACCTAAGTGCTTTACAATGGCTTTCTCTCATTCACCCAGTTAACAATTCAATGGCGGCAGCCAGCTGCTGTGCAGTGCTCTAGCCTTGCTCAAGGACACTTTGACATGTGGACAGTCAGAGCAGGGATTTGAACCACTGACCTTCGGTCTATGATTGACCCCTTTACCAACTGAGCAACAGCTGCCCCTGTTTAAGTCTGTGTCCTGTCTCTGTTGTCTTTTACAGATCAACTTGGAGTTTATGCGGCTGACAACTGTACCACTGACCTCAACATTTTTGAGGGAACTGGACCGCCTGACCGGCGACCTGTTCAGGGTTTTCAACACTAAAGGGGGAGCTGCAGGGGAAAAAATCGGAGCCATGATGGCAAAGATGGAGAATGTAAGTATTTTTTTGGTCTAACCCAGGGGTGTCAACCTCATACGCCATGGGCCAAAATTAAAAAATGTGTACAAGTCAAGGGCCGGACTGGTTGTTTATTGAGAACTTATTGAAATTACATTTTGCTTTAATGGAGTGTAGTGAAACCAGTTGAGTTCAGGATGGTCAAGGAGGGAAATGTTAGTGGCTTGACATGCGTGTTAAGCCCAGTTCAGACCAAAGATTCACCTTGCAACGGCTTGCAACGAGATGGTTTTAGAACGTCGCAGGGGCGGTGTGAACGGGTCGTTGCAAGCCGTTGCAAGGCGTCGCAAGAGATTGAACATGTCAAATCGCAAGGTCCAGTTTTAGAACGCGGCGATTTAACTATTCCTCTTCAGCCAATCACAGCACAGAACAACTTGTGCGTCACGGCCCGGTACCGGTACCGTACTGTCGTATTTTGTTGATGTATTTGCACTTTTAATCTTGCTGAATTCTACGACGAATAATTGTGTCCAAATACAGAGGACGAATATGAGGACGACAAATTACCTGAAAAGATTTGGTTGGGGTTTGTCTCATTTTTTCTGCATTTACAGTGTGGGCGCAGATTTCGACGGTCTGCTGTCATGAATTGTGACCCATCGGGAATTGCGACCTGCTGCTTGTGGACTCTGTGATGATCGCAGACATGAATAATTGTGTCCAAATACAAATATGAGGACGACAAATGACCTGAAAACATTTGGTTGGAGTTTGACTCATTTTCCCCGCATTTACAGTGTGGTCGCAGATTTCGACGGTCTGCTGTCATGAATTGTGACCCATCGGGAATTGCGACCTGCTGCTTGTGGACTCTGTGATGATCGCAGACATGAATAATTGTGTGCACATACAGATATGAGGACGACAAATGACCGGAAAATGCAATGTATCCAACAACGGGTAATCTAAACTAACTGTAAGCTCCAGCTATTTACTCCAATGCAGATGTAGTGGAGAATGACAAGACATAGTAAGGCCCAATCCCGTTTCTTTGCTCACTGTCTCAACCCTACATCTCAACCCTAACCCTCATTGCTCATGCTCATTGCTACCCCTCATTGCTACCCTAACCGATCCCCTACCAAATGGGACAACCCTACCCTGTGACGTCATCATGGCCTCCCTGTGCCCCCTAGCAGATAACCAGACCCCTGGTAATGTTACAAGAGACAGACTGGCTGCCATTGTCTCGGGCAACGAGCAAGACCCATTGTAAAGATGTTTAACCTGAAATGGTATTTATATTTTGTAATTGGCACGGCCTGGCGAGACTGGCCACACTCACACTGGCAGATTTGAGCACGGTTAGGTGCTAAAACAGCCACGGCCACGGCCAGAAGGCCTAGTGTGAATGCACCCTTAGATAATAATCGGTTAAGAACAAGAACACTTTAGAAGAAACACTTTATTTAAATAAGAAACACTGAACCACACATCTAAAAATACACACAAACGCACACCTAAAAATACACACACACACACCCTCTCTCATCTTTTGAGAGAATGGTGGAGAATCACATCTTCTCCACCATTCCGCCAACTTTGCCTCGCTCTCCTCATGCCTCGCCTGCTCCCTGGCACTCTCCTCTTGGAAGGGGTGTCTGGGGTGGTGGAAGAGGTGCCTGGGGTGGAGGAGCATGAGGGAGAGGTGGGGGGGCTGGTGGCAGTGGACTCAACGATGTCCTGAGAGAAAACGAATAAGAAGGAATTAGGAATTATATGCCAGAACTGGGTGATATGGCCATATGTTACGTACAATATGTAATAGCTATGTACACAATATAGTACTGCCAAAAAATACATTGATTAACCATGTAATATTACTAATATAATATATTAGTATAATAATACTTATAGAATATTACTAATATAATATATATATTAGTATATATAATATTACTTATAGAATATTAATAATTAATAACTGATAATGTTACTAATATTACTTTCTATATTAGCTAAGAGTTTATTGTTTACTGTTTACCGTTTTTTGTTTACTTTTTATAGTTAGTTAGTTAAGAGTTTATTGTTTATCTTATCTTATAATTATTGTTTACTGTTTACTTTTTATTGTTATCTTAGAGTGTATTGTTTATCTTATATTGTATATAATTTAATATTGTGTTGTGTTTCTTTCTGTAAGCTACTGGACAATCAATTTCCTTGAGGGAGTCATCCCAAAAGGATCAATAAAACCTAATCTAATCTAATCTAATCTAATCTAATATAATATATTAGTATAGTAAAGTTTATTTTTAACCTGGAGTCACTAGAACATGGAAGATCTGGATATCATACGACATGATATCCAGCCCGGTCGTATGCATCCCGGTCTGCAGCCCGGTCGACGGCCGGGCTGCAGAGCCCGTGAACGGGCATGCATCCCGGCCGAGAACCGGGGTCGGGCGGCCTAAGAAAGTCGGCCGGGGACTTCCGCGATCTTCCGCGAAAGTCGGCCGGGGACTTCCGAGAGTCCGCTGCCGGGCTTCGAAGCCTGCGGCCGGGCTGCAGAGTATAATTAATAAAATAATTACTCGTTAATTACAGAGAAAATACTTACATTTGTGTTTTGTGTTTATCTTTTCGTCCTCCATCTTGTCTAGGATATTTCTTGATTTTCCGTTTTCTCGCAAGGTATTTTGGGAGCAAGTCAGAACTGAAGCGCTTTGAGGGTGCCCATCGAAAATCTCAATTTTGAGGGGATGTTAGCCCTCCCCGCTACCCCTTAAAGCTACATTAAAGAGGTATTGGGACATTGCTCCACGGTGCGTGCACGCGCAACAGCGAGGGCTAGGGCTGAGATTTTCTTTAGAGCAAAGGATTGGGAAAGGGCCTAACTCTAGCCTACTCTCAAGTAAAATAAAAATAAAACTAATTGCAAACCTAACTAATCGCAAACCTAACTAATCTAACCTAACCTACGCAAATGATGATGTTGCGGCTCTCAGCATGTGCCAGAGCGTTCACAGTTGCTATGGAAACCACCTAGCGTCGCAGCCCGTTGCAGCGCGTTGCAGCCAGTGTGAACTGCCCAGTTTTAGAACATCGCAGCCCGTCTCGTTGCAAGGCGTTGCAAGGCTTTGCAAGGCGTTGCAAGGCGTTGCAAGGAGTTGCGAGTTGCAAGCCGTTGCAAGGTGAATCTTTGGTCTGAACTGGGCTTTAGTGTGTATCTGACACTGACCAGCATGGGATCATGCAATGTTTGTTTCAGAATCAAGACATCAACGTGAGGCGTGATTGCGTTTTGAGATGTCTCAGCATCTACCTCTGTGAAGACCTGGACACATTGGTCAAAGAATACGTGGTAAGTATGTCATCTTTCTGTCCTTTGTGGCAGATGTAATTAATTTCCCTCTAGGTGCGCCTGATAACATGTGGTGTTCATGAGAATGGGATGGGCATTAGGTCACATTGACCTTGACCACCAGTAGTTCGTCATTGGGTCCAATGGGTTGTTTGTTTTGAGTAAGAAATTCCCTCAAGGCAATGGTGGTAGTGCTGTCACTTGTAGGAAGTAAATCCAAATGGTCCGGAGGGGCCTGAGGTGAAGGGACGGGTCCTGGCACCTAAGCGTCTCCAATCTGCCAGCAACAATTCTGCCCCAAACAAGAAGGTGAGTACACAGAAACTTGATAGTTCTCATAAAGCAGCAGTTATGTAATTGACACCCGTTTTGGAAATGTTATTTAGTAAGAAATGCCTTTCAGATTATGATAGTTCGGTTTTAATTCTTGATTCTGATCAGCTTGATTCTCGTGTGTGTGTGTGTGTGTGTGTGGGGGGGGGTCAACAGGATGCATGTTGTGGACTCTCAGCTTATGAGCTCCAACGCCTGAAGAACATCGGGGAGAGGGAAGCCTTCTTGTTGTCCTTGATGTTATTGCAAGTAAGTGGACTCTAACCAACACAAGATTGATCGACTTGTCTCTCTCCCCGCCCCCCCCTCTCTTTATCCTACCACACTTTGTCTGTCTCCCCCTACTCTCTCTTTTCTGTCTCCCTCCCCCTTTCTGTGTCTGACTATCTCCCTCTGTCTCCCTCTTCTCTCTGTCTCTCCGTCCTTCCTTTTCTCTCTTCCCCTAGGTCTTCTCCCTCTCGGTCTGTCTCTCTCTCTCTCTGTCTCCCACACACTTCACACATATAGCTTTATTGTGTGTTACCTCCTATCACAGTGTAACTTCACACATACATAAAGCATGGGATTTTAAAAAGGTGTAAAAGTAGGGCGAAATTGTTACTTCTCAATTTTTTATACAATGAGGTTTACAAAGATAATGCAATTCCTGTCTTCATCCTTTACCATACCTTGTATTGTATTTAGGGCTGATATCTGTGGAGAGAAATAATGGGATAATTATTGTTTTTTTCTGTCAAAAGGCAGCTGAGGATCTGAGGCAGACTATAAAGCCAAAGCCGGATGTGAAGAGGTAAGTCATAAAACAGTGTAGTAGTAAGGATACATTGTTTTGTTTTGGCTGTTGGGGCTGATTCTATTTAGTAGAATGGGGCATTTGCAAGGGTTGATGGGTTAGGGAAGAGAAGGTCAGGATAGGAAGAGATTAGTTCCTTCTATTTGCTAACAGGAAACAGAAGGAGGTTAGGAGAGAGGGAGGACGGCATGAGAGAGGGTTGGATAGGAGGGAGTAAACCTTACCCTATGAGAGGAGATTAGGAGAGATGGTGGAGGGTAGGAGTGAGGGAGCAGTAGGTTTGCCTCTTTCCTACTGTCCTTTCACCCTACTTTGGCTCTTTTAGGTATTGGTTACTTATGAGAATATTTTCATAAACCTCACAGATTTTTTACATTTTTAAGGGATGTTTTGTTGACTCCATTTTTATTGTGGCAGGTCAAAGGCTTTGTTGGATAAAGTGCAGTCTCTTCTGTCTTCCCGGAAATCCTTGCGTCTTAAGGAAGCACAAAACCTTAGCCTCAGAGTAGGACGAACCTATGAACATGTAAGTTAGTCTCTTATGTTTCATGTGCACCATTAAATATTCACTAAATTAAAGGATTACCGTAAGAGTATTAATTTTAAGCAATGAGACACGACATGCCATTCTTTACGGCACAGAGTTACCACAAACACGGTAAGGAATGGCATCTAGATTCTTTGACGCAACCCTCATTGTGATCAACAATGCTCAAACACCACTTTTTTTTTTAAATCATATTTAAATAGTTGATCATTGAATGTACAACTCCATTTATACATAACGTGACTTTTTGTTTTGTTTTCCAGGCTTTTAGGGAGTCAAAGATCTTGAGGTCATTGTAACCTTGAACTCCATCCCATTCTCATGAACGCTATATCTACAGTGCCTTAAGGGAATTTTTTCAAATTAACACGCACTTGGCCTCAATGATAAGCTGCTTAGAATTTGGTGGTCAAAGGTGAGGGTGACACAGCTCATTGTTCTCTGTTCCCTCCATCTTTCAGGACATCGAATGCAGTGAGGCCGAGGCAGATGTCGCAGGGACAACCATGGCAATCTACACCGTTCAAGCTGAGGGTGATGATCATGATGGTCCTGGTGGACTCTTTGCAGATGTCGGTATGGTCCTGGAAGGGGTCAAAGTTCTCAACAACCTCAAAAGTATCAACCATGCATGCGTAATGCTTTATGGGTTGATCTATGCTCTTAATTTAAGCTATCCAAAAAACTTGAAGTATACATTCGAAGCTTACCAGAAGATCCTGATGGACCTGGAATCGTCCAAGCCTTCCCCCAAAGTACAAGCACTGAAACTCAAATTGCTCAGGTGACTCTTTTTTTGGGGTGGGGTGGTGATGGGAGGAGGAAGTACAGGAAGAGACCGCCCATACATGCTGATAACCATGTGTTTTATAGTGTTCCAGTACGTTCACAACCTTGAAGATTCACACATCGAACACACAGAAAGCTAGAAACGGAAGGTGCTCAGTTAACTATGTTCTACTACTATATGTTTAATGTTGTTGAGCCTGTAGAGTTTGTTCTGTCCTTTCAATATATCCCATTACTGCGATCGTTCCAGCAGATACAGATGTAAGGAATGTTGTTGAGCCTGTAGTTTGTTTGTTTGTTTGTTCTAGATCTAGAAAAAAGAGCAGGTCCTTTACTGCCATTGTTGGAGCAGATACTAACTTGCCTCTGTTCTATTGAAATTACAAAACATGTTTCATGTTCCATCTATAGCAGTAGATGACTTGGTTGAAGAGCTACACTACCTGCTGAGTACAGTGTCTGTGTGAAGAGAAGCGTTAATAAATTAGTTGAATCAACAAGGTGGTCTGATTGTATGCATCATTGAGATATTGTTGAATTTCAAACAAATACACAATCATCTTGAATAGGTAACCTAATAGAAAAAATGCATTGAATATGAATCATAAAAATAATGCATTATGATTAAATTTAAGCTTAATTGTTATGTATTTCAAAAACATACACATTAATCATCTTGAATAGGTAACCTAATAGAAACATATTAATGGATATTAATCATAAAAATACATAAATCTAATGCATTTTGATTGAATTTAAGCTTAATGGTTATGTATCTTAAACACATACACTTTATTCATCTTGAATAGGTAACCTAATTACTATGTAATTCAAACAAATATACTTAATGTATTCTAAATGTATAACCTGAATAATATGCATTTAAATTCAATAAATCATATTAATACTGAATACATAAACCTGAGGAATATGCATTTCAAATGAATAGGCTTTATTACACTGATGCATATGGATCATGTAAAGTTTATTAGGTAGGTTTATGTTCAAAATATTTAAAAAATCAAATGGAACTTTGTTATTAATTAAATTACATAAATCTTAAAAGTTAGGGTTAAATATTTCTGTGAGTGAGCTGGTCATTTTTGATAAAGGCCTCCAAAATCGAAAGCTAATTACTACCCCGAAACATATTCAAATATGATCATGTGTGGCACTGTTGCAATCGCCTCGAAACGTAGATGTCAAAGGACACCTTGTTTGCCCCGTTACGCCACCGGTAAGATATTTTCATACTTCTAATGGATTGATTCATGTTTTAAGGTTCTCGGAGTGAGACTTTAAGCGGCTGCAGCAGAAGTGTTGAGACGAAAGATGATATCAAGACATCTATAGAATATTCCCATTCACATTATGATTCTTCATCATAACTATCCGACCAAACATCCTTCACATTCACCGAGCGAAGATTATGAAAGTCCAGGCCCCCCCTTCCTGCACTCGGGGTCCGACTGGGCCAAGTTTCGGGCAGGAAGGGGCCCCCCTTCCTGCCCCCGGGGTCCGACCGGGCCAATTTTCCAGGTTCCCAGATAGGCCCTATAATAAGGTATTCAAATTTCAGGGCGGTAGGACCTTCCCATCTCAAAAACTGTTTTTCCACCACATTCTGAACCATTAGGTCTTGCAGGCAACACTTCTTTGTCCAAATGACAGTCCATTTGGGAAAACTTTTTTTCTCTAAGGGCTAGAACTCCAAATCTCGGATATGTCGTTCTCGGGGGCCCGGGAAATGCGTGTAAACATTTTAGTATCCCTAGCTATCTCGAAAAGGCCGGAAAAGGGGCGTGACCTCCAACAGTACAGTAAATGTACATAAGACAGAGGTTAGTTTCTAGTCCCCATTTTTTGTGGGATGGATGTGTACATTTGTGGCTTAAGGTGTGCAGACACAGCTGGCCTGTGGCCACGTTTTTGAAGTCTGGGGTCAAAAGGTCATAAGGAGCCGGCACCACGCCGCTTATGAGATAACAATAAGTTAATGTGTATTTCTCTCATAACTTTTTGTCATTATTAAAGAGAGGCCTGATTCTCAGATATGCATGTTGGATGGCTAGGGTGTAGGTCTGGGAAGAACTTCAGTCCAAAATCTTGCAAGCGAGCCGCTGGGTGCAGGTGCAACGAGATGGAGCACTTGCTGAGTCATTTCCTGTAGGGCTGGAGCCACAGGTTGAAGCGTATGCGTCCTTTGAGACCCCCTTTGATATATAAGAGACCCCAAGGTACAGCTTACTTAAATATTGTCGACTCAGTCACCTATTGCATCATTTCCTTTAGGGCTTCGGCCTCCAAATTGATCATTATAGTATAATTGAATGCCCTCTTTCATATATATGATACCCCCACCACTGGGCCGTGGCAACAATTCTCCAAATCCATATGGGGAGGGGGGGGGGATGCTTGTGGACAGTAGGGGTGTACACTCGACATAAATAGGAAGCAAACTCAGGAGAAGTAATGACATCTCACAAATATTTATTTAATAAATTGTTTCAAATAACCCTGCCTCGTTAAATCAATGAGCTTGGTGTTTTGCTTTCAAAAATAGGTTATAGAAGTAGTCTAAACTGCAGAAAATAAAAACATCCAAGCTGCCTTTTAAGGATACCTTGGAATATCTGTCTATTTTTTTAACCATCGGACCCTAGTTTACGACAAAAACAACACAATTGACGGCAGCTCCTTTGCCGCGTGGTTTTTAGAGCCATGTAAGGATTAGAGGGGGCGGTCGATAGGAACCACCATAGGAACCATGACGGTCAAGTGACTGGATGCAGCCCCATTGAAAAAAATAGAATACCATCCTACACACTCAGGAGATTAATTCTATTTAAATGATTATGACCATGAAGTCTTTATTTGCATGGGTTTATTTGCATTTGGTTCTGTGTAGCATGGAAAAATCAGAAAAACACTCCCATTCTGAATGCATTGGTTTACATTACGTTCTTTGGAGCACGGTTATTTTTATTTATGCATTTATTTTCAGTTTTTGAGGAGGTGCTTCAAAGATGCTAATTTTTCTGCAATAATCCAGAATCCAATGGAAAAACCCATTGGCTTTTTGTCAAGGGAACCCAGGGCGACGCTCACTTCCGGGTTGGCCAACATACGTCATCCCTCCACCACGCTATACTGTAAAAACACATGTTCAAGTTGAATAATAATGCATGAATTTATTCTTTATTCTGCCATTGTATTTATTTAAGGGGGAGGGGGGGGGGGCATAAGTCTTTTGGCCATAGTGGATCCAGATCTGTTCCGGAGCATTTCAGCACCTCGGGCAACAGCGCAGGGTTGCCAGGTCCAGCAAAAAACGTCCTGCCCACATACCGTTCAAAATCCACCCAAAATGTCCTAGAAGCAAGCAGCCCAAATAAAAAAGATATTCCACTTTGGCCAATGTTTTGAAAGCAATAATATTTGAAGGAATATTTTTTGTTGTTGTTTTAGCCGCGAAATGCATTGTGTGTGTGTGTGTGTGTGTGTGTGTGTGTGTGTGTGTGTGTGTGTGTGTGTGTGTGTGTGTGTGTGTATAACACGCTATTTTATGTTGAAATGCGACATAATCCAGTGTTCACGAAAACGTACAATGTCAACATATGCTTTTGGCGACTGGGTTGGCTCTCAGATATACGTGTTTCTAACAAGATGATATCATTAAAAGTTACATAAAGTAACGGTTTAATAACACAAACGCAGGAAACACGTGAGCTGCTAGTTTAGCGAAAGCAGCGTCCCTAGCAACCAGACGAAGTTGAAACATGCGAGCGAGCCGATAAAATCTTCCTAATAACTATAAAACTAAAGATCAGACGTAATCACTGACTAAAGATTACGTAAAAAGTATATTTCTCGCTAGAAATGTTATTAGAAACACGTTTAACGGTGATTCGGTCCTAAAATAGGCCTATTGCATTTCCCATTCGATTAATTAAGAAAATCAATCCCGAGCCCGTGCACGTTCTGTCCGAGCCCGGCCCGCCCCGACACATTAACTGTAATTATGAGCCCGATTTCAACCCGACATTTTTTTTTAATTATGCAACTTTGTACACATTTGTTACTAGGTCTACTCTGCTAAATATATATGTAAGGGATAATGCATAGAACGCCGGTCATTATCGGGAAAATAAGCCCCACCTGAAGGGTCTTATTTTCGTTAATGACCGGCAACGTGCTATACATTAGCCCGCTTATTACACGGCTACTTGCCAAAACGAAAAAATAACTTCACATGCTGTGTCTTTTTTACAATTTATTCGTTACCAGCATTCGTAGTGTTGATCAGCAGAGAAATAATTTGTCCGCAAAGACGGTTACGTCGCTTAGCAACAGAAGACGCTGGGGTTGACAAGTCACCGGACTACTACCCATGCAAGTGAACGGAGCGTTCCACGGCATAGAGAAGACCCGTGTAATAAAGACCTATAATATTTCTGTTTATGGCATAGATTTCTCCTCAGATTAGGCCAATAAACCAATGATAAAATAAAAATAAAAACGCTCGATCAAAGGCCCGGCCCGAGGATAGTGGTGGGAAATATCGGCCCGACCCGGCCCGTGGGTCGGGTCGGGTCGGGCTTGGGCAGAGAATCTAAACACTGACTGGAACTACTTAGCAGGTGTCTGTAGGCCTATATCAGGAGTTAATACACACCCTGCAGCCAATCAGAATACAAGTATTCCCCCAGACTGTGGTATAAACAATATTATTCACGAGTTATAATCAACCCCTACACATCAATATTAATGATAACCCATTAAATACGGTATGATTTCTAGATGTCTTGCAACGTCCGCTCGCGACACTGGACTTGCGAGGCATCGACGCGGACTTCCATTCACATAGCCAAAAACAAGACAATAGATCTATGGCTAGATCAAACATCAATTCTAAAAAGAACAGATGAAGCAGCTACCCTTTTTCCCTTCGTGGTTTGCCTACAGAGCAGCGCACCTGCATTTAATATATCCGTGAATTGTCACAATTTCTCTGAATCAAAGGTGAAAGTAGAAACGGGTGGCCTAAAGCAGTCATATTGTTAGTTATTACAGACAAATTTAAGTAGAAACGGGTGGCCAAAAGCTGTCAATTTTTAACAATAAATGTTCTGTACGGAGCTCCTTAAGGGACATTAGGGAGAACGCTCCCGGACAGAACCTTAGTTTGGAAGTCGTGCTTAGTGACACGACAAATACTTCCAATTGAAATACATGAGTTGAAATTTGTGCTTTTTGACATGAAAATTTAGAAAATACGTGTCCCTGATCACGTTTCAATAGATTAAATAACGTGACAGTGTCACGTATTTTCGTGAGGCCGGGTTGGTCTTATTTATTGCACCCACACATAATAGGTCCATACCATGTGGGGTCATTTCAGACTCCTTTGCTTCCTAACACCTTGTGAGTTCCCTGGGTACGCCAGCTGATGGGTCTGTGTATATATTGGGCAATTGATTCTCGTTTCAGAAACAGAAATATATAAAAAAAACGAGTGGTAATTATTATTTCAGTTTTAACATTCAAAAAGGTATATACAAGGTGCTTTTCTTATAAATTCAAAAAGGGGCAAACTAATCTAAAATAATAATTGTTAAACCTATAGAGGATCATCAGGGGATTACTTCCATGGTCGGTAAACAATGCGACTGCTATCGCTCAGACCTCTCGCTTATGAAGCTACAATGCTAACAATGCAAAAAAACAAGAATATTTCTGCATCCGGTACGTCATGAAGTAGGGCGTGTCCATATACCCACGATGCGGAAGCATATCTCTCCTTGATGTTGCCCTGCGCCATTGAGCAGTTTACATAGGAATGAATAGGCGCCATTTTTGACTCCGTTGTCCATTTTATAATATGTCCATGCTTCGAACACAGCTCAGATAAACAGTGTAATCGAAGAAGAGGACCGGTTTTCGTGTTTTTTGGCCCACAATAGATTAGCGCCGCCTGTTGTTTTGGAGTCATTACATCTCGCGCAAGCGCGGAATGTATGGCGTCGGCTGTAATCCTGTAGGTGTGTAAAGCTCATGTCGGCCAGATTAAAATAGCCCGACTTCATTTACCGACGCAATTCGGGCAGTTGGTCCAATAGTATCTGTCTGCGTCCTGCAAGACGGAGGCGTAACTTGTATTAGGAGGCGTAACTTGTACTAGGAGGCGTAACTTGTTCTTTTCTAAATCGCGGTAAACAAAAAGCGTTGTAAATCACGGTTCACACGAGATCTTCATTGAAGTCGGGTCTTCCGATATTCATGACGGTAAGTAAATTTAAGTCCTAATATTTTAGGTCCGAGTTGCGGTCATTTATGTACCCACGCACCACTGCTACATACAGATCACTTCCGCGATTTAGAAAAGTACTAGACACGCCTCCGACTACAAGTTACGCCTCCGACTACATGTTACGCCTCCTACTACAAGTTACGCCTCCGTCTTGCAGGACGCAGACAGACCCACCTCAGTTGGTCCGGTGTGTGGTTGCCTTAATATTGATGGTTTCTATAGCCGTGGAGTCATAATGATGGCATTAAGAGGTGGATTAGTTCATGTAGGACACCACTGAGATGTGAAATGCACGGCCCGCCACTGCTCGTGATCAATACTAAATTGTACTAATAATATTGTTGGTATAATATTCAATGATCATAATGCCCAACATAGTCAATATACTTTAACATATTGACCTTATTGATATTTTATCAGCATTTCATTATCCTTATTTTTTAATCTGAGCATTGTTGTTCCTCATGAAATTTTAACATAGGACATAAAAAATAATTTAATAAGATTTGCTTACTGACGAGTAATTAGACATAATTTACAGGTAAATCATTTATGTTGAAGTCTTTTTCATCTGATGTCTACTTTCAGCACCTTCTTGTGTACTGTTCCATCCTGAGCATGCAAGTAATGTCCTTATCTCAGTGGTGTACACAAGAGGACAGGCTCAATTTCTTTATCCCAACCATCTTCATTATAGATATAAGTAGCCAGACACCTGGGGCCTCATGTACTAAGGTTGCGTACGCACAAAAACGTGGCGTACGTCCTTTTCCACGCTCACGTTCAGATGTACAAAACGTGAAATGACCGTAAAAATGTGCGGTCCCCACGCCAGCTCCAGAGCTGTCGTACGCACGTTTCTACAGCTATTGTTCCTTTGGCGACACTTAGAGGTGACGCTGGGAAACTGGGAAAAAAGGTGAAAACAATGACTCAGAGTGATTTGCACATCAGAGACACACTAATGAACAATTAACACACCTTGCAATTATATGGGTGGCTATAAAAGCATGCGCAATGGATGAAGGGCGCTGGAGACGCCGGGGCCGACGGAGGAGACGCCGGGGCCGACGGAGCAATCCGTGCCCTCTCCTTGCTTGTCTATTCAAAAATAAAAAAATTAAGTTAATAAACACGAGTCAAAGTCTTTAATATCCTGGCATCTTTACGCACGACTTGTGTATTGCAAGCAGCCAATTGTATGACCAGTATAATTACATCATTTATGACTTCAGCATATTTACCTTGGGGATGATCGGCGTCCCCTTCCCTCCCACCACTCCGGTGAGAGCCGTGTCATCGATCAAAGCGGCCACTCTCAAATCGAAGGGGGAGAGTTCCCCCACTCCCGTCCCCCCACCTGTTGCGGTCACGCTTCGGCGGTGGGCAGAAACCCTCCGCTTCACCTCCACCTTGAGGTCTGACCACTTTTTTTTAATTTCAGAGTGTGTGCGCTGCTGAGACCCCACTGCATTGACGGCCTCGCAAACACACTCCCACTCACTTCTCTTTTGTTTTGCATTTATCCCTGTTGACAGGGTTCCAATAGCATATGCTTGCGCATTTCTACCTCGTGGAGCAAAATCTCGAGCTCAGACTCCGTGAAGTTTCGTTTTTTGCCTCTGTTCATGGTGCCAGGTGATCGGATTAAGAGGTGAATCTCAGGTCCAGAGGCCTATTTAAATGAAATTGCATATTTAAATGAGGGCGTGGACAGGGAGGAGTTTGGCACCTCGGCATGTGCGCTCAATTCCACGTTGATCGAGATGTACAAAAGAAACGTGCTTGGATCCATGCGTTCGCACACTTTGATACATCTGAATTTATTTGTGCGTAAGACAGTTTCTGGGTTTTGGCGTACGCCAAGTTTCAGTATGAAATCCACGCAAGTCTTAGTACATGAGGCCCCAGGGGTCTCATTTATAACCGTTGCGTACGCACAAAACGGGGCTGAAATTGGCGTACGTGACTTTCCACGCCAAGGTTGTGATCTATAAAAAAAAAAACTTGACGGGAGGATGTGCGCAGCCCTAAGCAAACTCTGACCCATGCGTACGCATGGTTTGGAGGAAAAGGAGAATTGGCGACACAGATGGTGTGGTGAACTGAAGTATGTTTTATCATCGCCCTTCATAAATTTAATTTCAACCCGTATCATGCGTCAAATCTATGTAATCAGAATAATTTAAGTCAACTGCGTTATTTCTCAGTTATAACTCCAGAAACATCTCCTTAGAATAGAAATGAAAAGAAATTCTCTATAATTAATCCCGTCACTCCATACTGTCCACTGACGGCGCGACTGCATGGAATAAAGCATCTGTCCAACAAGTCTCAATAACATATTTTTATGTGACACTGTAAACACAATCAAATGTCAATTAAATCCCAAGTGTGGAAAACCAAGCCACACTCATCACAATCGTTGTCCTTTACTCTTGATGCTTTTCATGACAAATCGGGCATTAAAAAGGGGTTATGTTCAAGAACATTTTACGTGGGTGATTACAAACTGATTATCCAAGGTGTTCTCGGTCAGTCTTATTACCGTAACCCTATAAATACAGAGGTGAGCGCCGTGGTAATGCTGCACCATATGGCACTTCTGGCGGACCATGCAAATGGCAGGATTCGGAGGGAGAGGGTCTTTAGGGACCAGAACGATTTATTGGTACATAAAAATATCTACCTTTATGTCAGACACCTTATTTTTTAATTCTGGGACTGTGCGCTCCGTGCTACTGACAGAGTTCACTGCTGCAGCAACATGTTGCCACTCACTCTGCTTATTGCTGTTGGCGATCCCAATCCCGTGACCGCCGAACAAAACCACTTTTCGGGCCTCCACCTCACCCACAAGTGTCTCCACTTCAACCTCCGTGAAATTTCGCTTTTTTGCTTTTCTCAGTCCTTCTGCCATTGTTTCTGACAAGACATAACACACACCGTAATACGCATGTTTTATATGCAGATCGCATTCATGAGGTCATTTGCATTGACCATTTATGGTTAAAAAGCGGCGTGTACAGGGCGGAACGTGAAGCTGATTCAGCTGCGCACACTTGTAGGGTTCTATAAGTCTGAATATTTTTTGGCGCACGCAAAACTTGGCTTTTGGGCGTACGTACACTTTTAGTAACGATCTAGATGGCAAATATTTTCTATAAATCCTCCCGCTTGTCATCACTTTTTATCAAAATCACAATGGAAGTTGCACTAACTATTGAACACAAAACAGAAAAGACAGCTGTCATTATCACTGTCACTGACAGCGATATATCGTTTAACTTCTTATGACAAATGTACTTATTGCAAGTCGCTTTGGATAAAATTGTCATTTGTCAGCTGTCTATCCTCTTAAACTGCATTGAAGTGACACGTTTGTTCCGTGCATTATTCATTTGCATTATTATGCGTGCATTATTCCTTTGCACAACGTATATATTTTCGATATTTTAAAAAGATATCGTCCCATTCAGAGCAAGGAAGATTAGTATGATAGGATCTCGGTTAGCAGGTATGTATCGCGCCTATTTTACAATAATCTCAAAAGTTTCATTAACTCGCATACAGACCAACCAATCACGCGCGGCGCCCAGGCCAGAGCCTTTTTGTTGCGATCTCTGAAATAAAAAAGGCTCGGATCGTACAACACCTGGTGCCCATTTACAGCCGCGATTCATTTTTCCGTCGACATTTTGTACGGTCAGTAGGAACCAAAACAGTAGGTAGGAACCAAAGTGCCGGTGTTCGGTGTTCCCTGGGATCCACGCAAGCGAAGAGCGTCTACATTACGATTGGTGGTCAGTGTGTGGCCGCTGAAACGCGTCATAGTAATTTGCATAAAGTTCAGCCGTCAACTTTTTTTGGTCGCTCTGGTCGCTCACCTTTTGCCCCTGGTAGCGTTGGACGCTTGTGTCGCTTTGGTCGCTCTTGCCCATAGAAAGTGAATGACTTCCGGTGATTTGCTAGCTCAATTCGCTTTTGGTGTCAACGCACAGTAAAAACACCCCTGGTTGTGTAGCGTGTGTGTAAACAAGGCCGCAGTACAGACAGTGAGTTATCTTTAATAATAATACATGTGATCATAACGAATACAAAGGGATGGCAGTCTGGGGTCAAAGGTTAGGGTATTTACCTCCTGTCCTCTCTGTGGCGGTTTCTGTCTCTGTTCTCTTTATTCTTCTCCTGCTCGTCTCTCCCTCTCCTCTCCCCCTCCGCACTTCTCTCTCTCTCCTTCCTCCCTCTCCTCTCCCCCTCCACGCTCCTCTCTCTCTCCTTCCTCCTCTCACTGCCTCCCTCCATACTCCTCTCTCCCTCCTTCCTCCTCTCCCTCGCTCCCTCCACACTCCTCTCCCTCTCCTTCCTCCCTCTCCTCTCCCCCTCCAGACCCCTCTCTCCCCCCTTGCTCCCCTCGGCTGCCCTCTCTCCATCATTCTCTCTCTGCCTCCATCTTTCTCCCTCTCCCGGTCCCTGTCGGCCTCGCCCAACCACTGGCATCGCCTCCCCTCTGTCACGTGCACGCTCCCGCTCCTCCAGCTCACGTGCACGCTGCTTCATGTGTGCGGGTGGTGAGACCCTGCGACGGCTCATCCCCCAAGCTGCCTCCTCCTCCTCCTCGTCACTGCTGCTGGCGGCACTCGCTTTCTTATTGACCGCTTTCTTCTGTTTTGGTTCCTTATTGGACGCTTTTTTGGAGGCTTTTTTGCGGGAGGAGCTTGTCTTGTCTTTCTTCTTCTTCTTGGAGTCCGAGTCTAGAAACACAACGTCACCATAGTTACAGCAGCAACTTGTCTAGAGTCACTTCAGTGAAACAGCAACCAGTCTGTCTAGAGACAGTGCATCACCCTAGTTACCATAGAAACGGGTCTAGAGACATATCCATGGTTACCATAACAACCATTCTAGAGACAAAATCAACATCGTAACCAAAAAAATCTGTATAGACAAACAGAGCAACATGTCTAGAGTCTAGCATAGACAGTAAAAAGTAGCTGAGACGATAAAGGGGTTAGAAACCAATAAATGAAAATAGGCTATTTATTTAATGTAGCCTATTTTTTCAAAAAACAATGAAAGTTTAAATCCCCACCAAAAATTTGAATCACGTTCCCAGCGCCCCCTTAGGTTGTGCGAATGCCCCCCAGGGGGTGGTACCGCCCCCGTTGAGAAACCATGGTCTAGCAAAAGGACTTCACCATAGCAACCATTTTAGAGAGACTTCCATGCTTACAGTAGTTAATAATAATAATAATAATAATAATTCATTATATTTATATAGCGCTTTTCAATGACTCAAAGACGCTTAAAGTGAAGGGGGGGACCTAACTCACCACCACCAGTGTGTAGCACCCACTTGGGTGAAGCACGGCAGCCAACATGCTCCAGAACGCTCACCACACACCAGCTTGAGGTGGAGAGTGAGGGAATTAATGAGTCAACCATTGTACAGGAGGATTATTAGGGGGGCCAGATTGAATAAGCCTGGTTGGGCCAGGACACCGGGGTAACCCCTTCTCTTTGCGATTGTCCTGGGATCTTTTATGACCACAGCGAGTCAGGACTTTGGGTTTACGTCGCCTCCGAAGGACGGAGTCTCTAGTTACTGGTCTAGAGACAATATCACCATGGTTACCATAGCTATCGGTCCAGAGACAAATCCCCATAGTGTCCATTACAACCAGTCATTTATATAGATATTTACCTGAGCTAGAGCTGCTGGTGCTGCTGGATGAGTCGCTGGAGGAGTCTGATTGGCTGGAGTCGGAATCCGATTGGCTGGACGAGTCGTCCGAGGAGTCAGAAGATTCTACTTCCTGCTTCTGAGTCATGATAATCTTAGGAGCGTTCTTCAGATGGTCCCGCAACTCATCCCTATACACACACACATACAGACACACAATGAGTGTCCCATGCTAACGAGCTATTGCTAAAGGTGCTAGGTGTGTATGTAGAGTAGGGTGTATTACGTTAGGCCTCCCAGGCCTATGGAGGTGAAGAAGTTGATGGCAAAGCGTGTGTTGCGGGGGTTATCACGAGGAAACAGACCCTCAAAGAACACCTGCAGA
This sequence comes from Gadus chalcogrammus, assembly GCF_026213295.1. Classification (NCBI taxonomy): domain Eukaryota; kingdom Metazoa; phylum Chordata; class Actinopteri; order Gadiformes; family Gadidae; genus Gadus; species Gadus chalcogrammus. The sequence continues at coordinate 27,738,703 of NC_079427.1, read as the reverse complement.
GAACTATGCACACAAACATACACTTTAGACAATGCACATCCTGCACACATCTGAAGTACTTTAGATGCGGATGTGGTATCTAACTCCTAAAAATCCCTCTATCTGGTAAATAACATACCCCAGGTTAATACGTATGGGCTGATTGTATTGATTTGCAGCGCATACATGATTCCAGCCTTATAAATTAAAATTTCAAACAAACTCTAATAACATTGATGCCGATACGTTTATCTGTTTGATTCTGGTTTTGTGTATTGATAACATAGGAGTATTGAGGTCGTACATGTCTTTGAGGCGCTGGTTGAGGCGGGGCAGGCCCATGTAGGCACACAGCTCCTGGAAGAGGATCTTCACGAAGATACGACTGGACGAGGTGGTGGTGTCCTCACTCACCTTGATACACTCCATCACCTGGGAAAGAGAGCATGTACCTATTATACTACAGACACAGATACACTCCAACCCCTGAGAGAGAGAGCATGTTCCTATTATACTAGAGACAATATATTATACTAGAGACACACTATATTATACTAGAGAAACATACGATATTATAGTAGACAAATATGACTGACTCAGTGTGTTTGTGTACATACGCTCCAGGGAACAGAGTCTGTATAGAGCAGGTGAGCGAAGAGCCGTGCTACGTTGCGTAGCTTATTGGTTTCCAGACGGTGGATGGTCTCGTACTGCTCATTGAAGATCCCCTCAAATGCCTCCATGTAGTCCTTCTTCAACACACAGAACCTCTACACACACACACAAACGTTTAAGATTACGTAAACACGTTTAAAAGAGAAACGGATTCACTACTCCCTCTAAAAGGGTCTTGACCCAGGCTGCAGAATCACCTTTTTGTCAACACTTGGTAATCATATTTAAACATAGAAAAGGCAGTACTACAATAGCAAATACTGGAATACGAGTACTATGCTTGGAGTCCACTCATCGGTCCGAGTTTGACTGGTTTACGGCAGATCTTCACTGCAACCTGAAAGCTTCAATAGTATAGAGCAGGCCTATTTCCAGTTATCACAAAGTAAAAAAGGGGGTTGGAAATTTTGAATAAACCCGAGGAAGAAAAACACTGTTGGTGTGTCCTATTGGTGTAAAAGAACTAGGGCTGTCAAAATTGCTCAAAAATGACATTCGAATGTTCGTTTGGAAAAAAATCACGAATTCGAACTATTCGAATATCTGGTTGCCTATTTTACGCAGTTGCCGTCAATATGTCAATAATGCGACAAAACCATGGTTCAAATTAGTGGGATATATATATATCCTATAAACAGCCCAGTAACGTGGAGGCCTAATCATGAAAAGCCACAACTTTGTATCGCTTGCATTTCACCACCACACCTGCAAGCGCGCAAACTATTGTAATCTGAAGAAGACGGCCGCTTCTGAATGTTACAAAGTATGCTAGTGGTAACGTTCCTTGCTTTGCTTACCATTTATCGAGAAGGCCTATTAAATCTATAAAGAAAAAAATGCATGTCGCCTACGTCTTCCACCATGCCAGCGAAAGGTCCAGCACTACGCACCGTGCGCTAGCTTTGTTCTTAGAGCCACAGGGAGTAGGGCCCAACCGATATTGATTTTTGAGTGCCGATGCCGATTATTTTCAGAGAAAAATTACGATTACGATTTAATCGGCCGATAAAAAACAAAACAAAAAAAAGCCTATAAAAAAAGCCTAAAAAGTGTTTAAACTTTAAACACTTTTGACGAATATGTGAATTGAATGCAGAACCTTTGAGTTTTTTAGAATACATTTACAGTCAAGATTTAGTGTAATGTAAAATGTAAAATAAATAACTAACTCCCAATGTGCTGCGCTCGTGAGCAGTGACTAACACGTGCGTGCTGAGCAGTATGGTCTCACCGTTAGAGTCTACAGTATAACAAATTAACATTCCCTGGGACCTAAAGAAAAACAGGCACAACATGCTCAAACTACGCGTCTTGTGTACATTGGTGAGGTGAGCGCGCAGCTGCCTGAGTGAGCGTGCTTTCATGTTGTACGGTAAAATTCAATCTCCTCTTTTTTACTCCAGCTAAAGTTGTTAGTTAGCAAGGCGAGTAGGAGCGCAATCTGCAGGATACTAAGCACAATAACATTTCTAAAAAAAATAAAATAATCAGTTGTAATCGGCGTCTTTTTGGCAGATGATTATTTTCAAAAAAGCTATAATCGGCCGATTAAATCAGCAGGCCGATGAATCGGTCGGGCCCTAACAGGGAGATTGCCAAACCAGGCCGTATCTGAGGATTCTCTCTAGGGCAGCCTGGTAAAACATGAGCATAATCCTCTGCTCTACATCATATAGGCGCAGTCTGCGCAAAAAGCACATACGCTAGTCGGGAGCATATCCAATCGACCTGATTGTTCCATGTTAAAGTGCTGCCAAGGTATTTGTAGGACTGTACTTGTGTGATTGCCTGGTTATGTATGATGACTGGCGAACAACTACAGTCTTTTTTACATTTAAAATCAGATGATTGACATCACACCACTCAATAAACTGCTTCACTTCTGAGTGAAAGCTAATCAGGTCATCTGATCTATTAAGTAGGGCAAGAATTGCAGTCGTCTGAGTATTTAAAAATATAATTGTGCATATAGCCCCGGTGATAGATGAAAATCTTTTGGACCAGCGGACGAGTGCTTGGCCGATATGTTCGCGCATTTCAGAAGCAGGGAGATTCCGTACAAAAATAGATGTCTCAGTAGCCGCGTTTACATGGCACATCTGATCCGCATAGATTTCTATGCGGAAAAGATCTGTTCCTAAAATGTGATCCGAATGTACTGTATACATGGCAGTAACAAAAGTGTCCGTTATGTCTCTCGCGCACACCTGACACATCTCTGGACCGACGGCGACATAATGGATGTCTTATCACTATTTGGCATTGTACACTACTGCAGCTGCCATCTCTCTAAGTCAAGAAGTATTTTAACATTCAGCCTGCAAAAGTACTAGTAGTAGCCTACTCATTTACAGTTATCTCGGCCGCGTGCGGGCACTACGATACGCAAAAACGTCATTAATAAACACCCATGTCCCGTCGCTTAGCAACCGGATACGCTTACCGGACTACTTACGTAGTGGTAACAAAGACGTGAATCAGGCAATAAATCCACTTTCCTTGACAGCGGTCAAGTTCGGCGTGCATAAAAGTACAGACTGAGCTCAGTGGACCAATTGCGAACTACTGCAGCTGCTCCAAGTTAAAACCCAATCTATTCGGAATAAGTGTATACATGTCGATTAAAACGGACTCTTCGGCATAGAATTCTATGCCGAACAGATAATTGTATTCCGAATGAGCCGTATATATGATCATTTTATATGCGGATCAGATGTGTCCATGTAAACGCGGCTATTGTCAGATAGCCATTTGTCTTGCTCGGCCGCCGGAGCTCCACCGCCGAAAACAGCAACAATCATGCTGCGGTTCATTCTGACAGCTGACATGACATTTGTATGCAATGGGCAGCAGCTCATTAGCATTTAAAGCTACAGACACCAGAAATAACACATTCGGAAAGGGACTGAAACAGAGGGGAATAGCGGTAGGCGAGAACTTTTCCTAAAAGCTATTCCCAGCAAACAGCTCCAAAAACATGTTTTCTGAAACTCCTATACTGTTTACTTGTTGAAAAAAATTCATAATATGTCAGCTTTAACACACACTCATATGAACACTCACCCCGGCCAGCAGACCAAAAAACTTCTCGTATGTTCTCTGCTGGGCGCAGCAGTCCAGGATCATGTTACACAACTCCTTCTGCAAGATACACAACATATATACACTCTTTTACACTCTAGTAATGTTTTTATTTTCCTTTACAGCAGCGACGGACACTCTACATCAGGGCTATTCAATTCGTTTTGAATGGGGGCCAGTTGGTGGAAATTATCCAAAATGAGGGGGCAGAGAAAAATGCCTAAAATTGATGAGCATCACATCAATAGCTACAGATACTGTAAAACACTACAATGACATAAGAGTGCATATATTTTCTTTATTTTATCAAAAAGAGTTCAACAGCCTATCAAAAAACAATCCCTATTTGATTTACGTCATAGGCTGCCTGTTAGTGTTTAACAATCTTATCAGTTCAATACGGGCTCCGCAGCCCGGCCGTCGACCGGGGTCGGGCGGCTGCAGGGCTAATGTCGTATGATATCCAGATCTTCCATGTTCTACTGACTCCAGGTTAAAAAATAAGCTTTATACTAATATATTATATTATATTAGTAATATTCTATAAGTAATATTATATATACTAATATATTATATTATATTAGTAATATTACATGGTTAATCAATGTATTTTTTGGCAGTACTATATTGTACATAACATATGGCCATATCACCCAGTTCTGGCATATAATTCCTAATTCCTTCTTATTCATTTTCTTTCAGGACATCGTTGAGTCCATTGCCACCAGCCCTCCCACCTCTCCCTCATGCTCCTCCACCCCAGGCACCTCTTCCACCACCCCAGACACCCCTTCCAAGAGGAGAGTGCCAGGGAGCAGGCGAGGCATGAGGAGAGCGAGGCAAAGTTGGCGGAATGGTGGAGAAGATGTGATTCTCCACCATTCTCTCAAAAGCTGAGAGAGTGTGTGTGTGTGTGTGTGTATTTTTAGGTGTGCGTGTGTGTGTATTTTTAGATGCGTGTGTGTATTTTTAGATGTGTGGTTCAGTGTTTCTTATTTAAATAAAGTGTTTCTTCTAAAGTGTTCTTGTTCTTAACCGATTATTATCCAATACCACCTTTAAAAAATCCTTTATTTAAACATGCCAATTACAAAATATAAATACCATTTCAGGTTAAACATCTTTACAATGGGTCTCAGGGTTTTTTCTAAACAAGGGAACAGGGGCGCTGCGCCCCGATACTCCCGGCGTGCGCCATCCTACCAAAATGCCGACTGAACCTGTCAGACTTGGATCTGTACTTACATGCTGCTGTACAACATACACTATTTCTCAAAACGATCTTTTCTCCGCGAAAATATCCCAACACCACCACCTGACAATGTGTCTGATCCTCAAATAACTTATAATTACTCCAAAAATATTCCGATCCGAATTGGAGTTTCCCAGACCGAGTCGACATGCTAACGGCACAAAGCGGTTTCAATGAACGACAGAAATAGTTTTGATCAAGAGTTTTGCGAGAGCAAAACGAACAGTCGAACAGTCGAACAGGGTTCCCTGTTACCAGGGAACCCGTAGCTGGGAACTAAATGGCAGCTGCACGGCCGAATTAGCCCAATAAAAGTGTAGTAACCCAGAGAACCAGCTACAACATAGTTTTCATCCAAACGAGCCGTCTTTAGCGAACGGTGAATTGCATTGCCTTCTACGAGCAGTCGGCTTTCAGCCGCGAACTTAGGGACCGTCTGCAAAGTGCAAAACTGAATTGCATTGGCTTCTACGAGCAGTCGGCTTTCAGCCGCGAGTTTAGGGACCGTCTGCAAAGTGCAAAACTGAAAACGACAACAATAGTAACATTTCTATAGCGTCGCCATTATTGACTCTAGAGCCCCAAAACTTGTTCCATAGAGGCATGGCACAGGAGGTCTACCATGACTAACGCTACCCTGAACCACCTCCTCAGGATCAGTATTGAGGGGCCTGCAATTGATCAATTTGATTTTGACAAGGCAGTGAGCCGTTGGGGCAGTCTCAGGAACAGACGGATTCTGTTGTGATTTGTCCTACTTAATAAAAGTTTAGCCAATATTTTTGAAATTTGTCGTGTTTATTTACAGGGTAAAGTTGTACAAGTCTACCAAAAGTTGATAGTATTTTAGTTTTTCAGGATGACCACAAGAGCTAGAATTTCTCTCTAAGATAGCCTCAGAATGTACCATTTAATCATTATTTTTTCAAAGGCTTCGCGCCGTGGAAGGGGGAGACCCCCCTTCCACACCATCCCCCGCCTCGGCCGCGTTGCTCCCTCGGCTTTGCGCAGGGGTCTGCTCCCTGCTACTTTTTTTTTCTAGAAAAACCCCTGGGTCTTGCTCGTTGCCCGAGACAATGGCAGCCAGTCTGTCTCTTGTAACATTACCAGGGGTCTGGTTATCTGCTAGGGGGCCACGGGGAGGTTGGGGGTCAAGCATTTCTAGTTCAGCATCCGCATCTGGCTCTAGCATGTCGCCATTTTCAAGGCACACATTGTGGAGAAATGATGACGTCACAGGGTAGGGTTGTCCCATTTGACAGGGGATTGGTTAGGGGTAGCAATGAGCATGAGCTATGAGGGTAAGAGTTAGGGTTAGGGTTGAGATGTAGGGTTGAGACAGTGAGCAAAGAAACGGGAAAGAGACGGGATTGGGCCTAAGAGTGCAACAGCTTATCAAAATACAGGTAGGCCTAGGTATACTAAGAGTGCAACAGCTTATCAAAATACAGATAGGCCTAGGTATACTAAGAGTGCAACAGCTTATCAAAATACAGGTAGTATTAACAGCTTATCAAAACACATAGTAATAGATTTACTTAAGAGTGCAACAGCTTATACAAATACATAGTAATAGATTACTCTAAGTCCAACAGTCTTTTCAAAGAAAATCCTTAACATAGGCTGACTGTTAGTGTTAACTGGCATGCAGTGAAATGGTGAAATGTGCCATCTAATGAGAGAAATGGCATTTGTTTCCACTAAAAGGGCCAGTAAATATTCCTTCACGGGCCGGGTCTGGCCCGGGGGCCGCCAATTGAATAGCCCTGCTCTACATGTACATGTCAGGTACATGTAGTAAATGAAGTCTACCAGCTTGTGTGTCCGAGCATGTTACACACACACGTTTTTACATGAACAAAATATAAAAAAATGATAATGATAGTATGATATGAAAAATATTTTATGAGACGGATATTTTTCATATCATAACATAGGGCTGCACGATATGGGAAAAATATGATATCCCGATATTTTTTGGCTGAATGGCGATTTTGTTTTATCACGCTGTGGCATGGGCAAACAATGGAGACTATACACATGTCCATATTTCTCCCACGACCATATAACAAGCGCTAACGATATCCAGTCTACTGCATGACGATTCTTGGAAATCGCCATACATGCAGATCCCACATGAAGCCGTTTTCATTTAAAAAATAGAATGCGCCTGTACAGGATGAAGAGGTGCTGTACAAAAACATAATTATAGTTTGCCTCAAAAATGTTAAATTGTGTATATAATTATATAATTTTTTGGGGGTCATTTGGGCACATAAATGACAGGGTCAGTCGTAAACCGGAACCAAGCAGTTATTATTTTTTTTTAGGTCTAAAGGTATGGCCACACCAACCGCGTTACTCGCGTTAGGGGCGTCCAAACTCGGCATTTTTGCATAGGGAACCATTGGTGTAGACGCGTTACATGCGTTGAAGCGTCGCGTTAGGGGCGTTAAGGCCGATCCATACCTCCGGATACGGACAGTTTCATCCGGTCCCGGAGGTGTCTAGATTTATCTATCTATCCATCCATCCATCCATCCTTTCATCCATCTATATATATATATATTAGAGCTGTCAGTTAAACGCGTTATTACCGGCGTTAACGCAAACCAATTTTAACGGCGTTAAGAAATTTATCGCACGATTAACGCAATTATTTTTATTAAAAAAATAATAATATTTTTTTTTTTTTTTTCTCAAAACAAAGAAGCAGTAGCCTGACTGCTATGTTCAAATGACATTTGTTCAAAGCAGTCGTTTAATTGCACTATAGGCTCTTTTTTTGTATCGTCCTGTTTTGATCAGTATATGCCAAAGTTGTTATCAATAAAAAATCATTTGCACAAGGCAAGCCGATGCACTTCACCATGTTGATAAGAGAATTAAAATGAGAAGAATTATGGGACAAAAAAAATCAAGGGATATTTAGCATAGAAAAATAATTTGCGATTAATCGCGAGTTAACTATGACATTAATGCGATTAAATATTTTAATCGCTTGACAGCTCTAATATATATATATTGTATTTGACGTTTTGTACTTATATTATACTATATACCTGATATTTTTATTTTATTGTTTATTGTTATTGTTCCCCTGCTTTGGCAATGAGTTGTAACTGGTCATTTGACAACATTTTGAGGAGATAATCTGCGGGTTGGTGAGGGGTGTCACATGCCACCGCACACTTTTTTTCGGATGACACAAAGCAAAATCATCTCTACAGATGTCATGTTTGCGATTGTCGATGACGTTAATTTGTGAAACGACAGTCACTGCCCTCTAGAGGATTTATTGCGTTACATCCATAACAACGCTGAAACCAGACGGAGGTTTGAAGGGTAGCTCCGGGGGCAACGTTTGGGGCGACGGACGAATTTCGTCCGGATCCGGAGGTATGGATCGGCCTTTGGGCGCGGCAGACGCACGTAATTACGCACGTAAACGCAGTAACGCCCGGAGTTCAGAAATGTGAACTTTCAACGCTCCAACGGAGTTGGGTCTGTCTGCGTCCTGCAAGACGGAGGCGTAACTTGTAGTAGGAGGCGTAACTTGTAGTCGGAGGAGGCGTAACTTGCACTAGGAGGCGTAACATGTAGTCGGAGGCGTAACTTGTAGTCGGAGGAGGCGTAACTTGCACTAGGAGGCGTAACATGTAGTCAGAGGCGTAACTTGTAGTCGGAGGCGTGTCTAGTACTTTTCTAAATCGCGGAAGTGATCTGTATGTAGCAGTGGTGCGCGGGTACATAAATGACCGCAACTCGGACCTCAAATATTAGGCCTTAAATGTACTTACCGTCATGAATATCGGAAGACCCGACTTCAATGAAGATCTCGTGTGAACCGTGATTTACAACGCTTTTTGTTTACCGCGAAAAGAGAAAGATCTCGCGTGGACCGCGATTTAGAAAACACGTTACGCCTCCTACTACAAGTTACGCCTCCGTCTTGCAGGACGCAGACAGATACTATTGCTCCAACGCGTGGCGCTTAGCCGCGATAGCCAATCAGCGTGGAGCTTGACCCGACGTCACTGGCAGTGAGTAGTGAGCTTGGACAGAAGCATACGGCCGACATCTTTCTTTATTCTGGGTGGAAATGGTAACATAGTTACGCTATTAAATGCGTTTATGGAAACATTTTTAGCGAGAAATGTGCATTTTACTTTCATAATGTTCGCTCGGTGAATGTGAAGGATGTTTGGTTTGATAGTTATGACGAAGAGGGAACGCTCCGTTCACTTGCATGGACAGAGTATCTGGATGCTAAGCAACCTCAACGTCTTGGCGGACTATTTCTCTGCTGATCAACACTACGAATGCTGGAAACACACCAGACACACCATGTGAAGTTATTTAACCCGATTATTATTATTATTATTATTATTTAATCGAACCCGATCTAAACTCTATCACCCAAACACGGCGGCGTTTGGGTTTCCTACCTCGGACTCCAGCGCAGCCACGGCCGACAACTATCTTTATTCTGGGTGGAAATAGTAACATAGTTACGCCATTAAATGCGTTTATGGAAACATTTTTAGCGAGAAATGTGCATTTTACTTTCATAATGTTCGCTCGGTGAATGAAAAGGATGTTTGGTTTGATAGTTATGACGAAGAGGGAACGCTCTGTTCACTTGCATGGACATGGACTCATCTAGCTGCGTTGGCGCGTTGACGCGTTGGAAGCGTTGAACCATCACACAATGATCAAGCGTCAGGTTAGGCGCGTTACTCGCGTTATCCAACGCGAGTAACGTGGTTGGTGTGGCCGTACCTTAAGGATGTTGCCTGTTGGTGTGGAGACTAAAATAAATTAAGTGGCCCCAGCTTAAATAAACGACTGCCTACCAGGAATAACATCCACACTGAAAGGGAATTAACCAGCATCACTACTGCGTTGGCATTTTAAATAACCAAACATCTCAAGAGCACTTCATGGTTTGCAAGTTATTTTAAGTAGGAAAGAACTTTGATATCCAACAGATATCTATTCTCTGGATTCCAGCGCTCTGAACATGGAACTGAAGACGGGATCCTCAAAGCGGCCATCACCAACAGGATAGGTGTCCCCCAGACTAAGAGACCCAACAGTGTGTGTGAGAGCTCACCGTCTGGCTGTCAGGGAACTCCATCCTGATCAGCTTGTGAGCACACTCCTCAAAGTCCAGACTGAAAACAAGCAGAACGCCGTGAGTGAGCCAGTGAGTAAGTGAGCGAGAGACGGACTGACTGAGTCTGTGTACACACCTGGACTGGATGGCCAGGTAGATTGTCCTTCTGAAACTGACCAGGTTGACCTCAGTCTCGTCAAAGATGGTCATCTTCTCCTGTCCTACACACACACACACACACACGTTACTCAGAGCCCTGGGGTCAGCTGCCTGGTTCTGCTCCTCCTTCTTCTCTCATATTACCTTCCACCTCCGCCTCGTCCTCATCATCATCATCGCTGTCATCTCCCTCCCCCCCGGAGTCACTGCTTCCTTCATCCAGGATCTCTGCAACACAACAGCATGCATTCATACAGACCATACTATAGTATTCACTAATGTATTGATCTCTGCAATATGACACATAGACCACACTATAGTATATCCCCTCGATATACACACGATAAATCAATATATACTTTAACTATTCATTATTGTTATTACTATGTGTGATACGCATTTGAAAGTGATAGATATTTATAAATAGAGATAGCATGTGTTGGGGAGTAATGGAATACCGGCGAATGTACTGGCGTTACGTATTCAGAATACAAATTATAGCTAACTGTATTCCGTTAGTTACAATTTATATAGTTGGTATTTAGAATACAGTTACATTGTTGAAATCAATGGATTACATGACGATACTTCTGTTTCAGCAGTTTATTCGTGCTTTCACACCAACAGCATTTAGTGCGCACTAAACGAGTTAGGTCCCTTGGTTCAGTACGTTTGCGGGAATAGAATCACCTCACTTCGATGTGAACCAAAACAGCCAAACTAGACCTCCCTGAACAGCTGGTCTCGGTTCACTTCCAAACGAACCCTGGTACGGTTCGCTTGAGATGTGAAAGTCAACGCACATCGGTCCGATCCAGTTCTACAAAGCATATGCCACTTTGGACGCAACAGGCACCAGCTCAGCCGCAAGCATTATGGGAATTATTGTTTGATTAGCGGCAACTCCAAGACTAGCAGCAAATTGTATTGCAGATGCATTTAACACATTCAGCACCAGGATGAGGGAGAAGGAGTTCGACCGGTCCACTACTGTATGAAACAAATCACTATCACGAGTGCAGCCCGCTGGATATCCATGATTATTTAGACGCTTTTCCCAACTTTTTTATCTTTACCCCGCCCCAGACCTTCTCTCTCTGCGATTTTATAGGCAACACCTATGCACTTAGCTCAGTGAAAAAAATGTTAGATGTAATAGCAAATATCTTTCGCATGAACATACCCTTATAGTATTTGTTCCACTAGAGCAAATAATATAAAATAGTGCACTTTCAGGGAGACTTGGGCCTAACATTCAGCCAGGTTGAACAGAAGAAACACCAAAATAGGCCTGTTTAGTAAGCTGGATTTGATGCCGCATTCCTACACTTATAAAATACAAATCAATGTGGAAGTAATCCAAGTATTCAGAATACAATGCTCAGATTGAGTGATGTAACGGAATACGTTACATACTACATTTTTGGGCATGTATTCTGTAACTGGATACAATTTAAAAGTATCCTCCCAAAACTGGAGATAGCTATCTATATATAAATATCCATCTATACAAATCTATTTTATTACACTTTAGCTTCACTAGAACAATGTGAAATAATGAGATTCTGGCTGTAAGGCGACCTGGAGGGTGAGAGTCTTTACCCCAATCAGCGCTATAACAGTCATTGGGTTCGTATAGTTCAGTGTATGGGCTGATTCATGGTAACACACCTTTCTTGATGGTTTTGTATTTTTCCTCATTTTCCAGGAAATCTGGATCCAACTTGAAGACGTCTGTATGGATAGAGGAGAGGTTCATCAACATGTCAGGGATACAGTCTACATCCTCTGATAGAGGCCCCTGGCAGGATGGGCGATGTGAGCCTCCATCATGTTTGATGAAACGGGTGGGCTCAACCAACACAAAATATATATAAAACCAGGTCCAATAATGTGTTGTCTGAACCACATCTCAGAGTACAGTTCTCAACTCCTTTCATCATACATTTATGTTTATATAATTATAAAGCTTGTGTGGTCGACGTTTGGCAGTGTATAAAACTGAATACAGTAATTGTGTGTCTTCTTGTGTCTGCACATCGACCCACATCGCCATACATGGCCTGTTCTTTTTGAATCCCTCAAACAAAAAGCACCACAGCAGCGGTTGTGTATGTGATATGGGCGTGGGCCTAAATTTGACTAAACTTGGTAGGCACGATAACCATTATAAGATCACTTTATTTTGACACGTGTAATGTATGTTTTAATACAATCGATTCAGTCAGTATGTGTGGTGGATGGCTTGTGAAGCAGCCTCTCCTGGCACAGAGTCAGACCGGCCTCTGGGCCCTCAGGCATCAGCAGTAGGACTCACTGAGGAGGTCTTCGGTGTTGTACTCGTCCTCAAGGGGCATCATGTGGGTGAACTGGTCCTCCTCGTCCACCAGGTCCAGGCCGTCCGGAATCACTGGGTGATCTTTGAAGCCGTCCTTGCGGATGGCAAACATCACCTCTATCATGTACTGGACACGCTTGTCGATGGCAGACTCGTGAAGGATGTTCCGCAGACGCTCAAAGATGGCTGTGGGCGGAAATATTAGGAAATAAGTTTCAGGGTTTGTTAAATATAAGGAACACGAGAACTTTGTGATGATCATTTATATCAAAAATAAAACACAAATAACTTCTCCTAAAGTGTAGGTGAGCTCGCTGTTTCGGCTTAAATTCAAACAGATTAGAAAAAGTGTTTTGGGTTTAAGAGTTCTAAGCCCAAAACACTGCCATGGGTCGTTATCCCATGCCGACGACCCACGGCAACTTTGTAATACTTTTTCAGTACCGTCGTTGAGTATGATCGTTACAATATGCGAGTGGTACATAAATTGCTTCACACACACCGTAGTGTTGCACTATAAGTGTCCCAAGAAACCGAACCCTCACTCGGAGACATCTCAAACCTCGGCTCGGACGGCGCTTCACCCTCCACAAACACCGTAGCGTTAAACTGGACGGTCCGGGAAACCTGAACGTCTCTCGGGAGTGCACATCCAAATCAGAGCTGTTCAGATCTAGCTCCAGCAGCCACACTCAAATTGGCACTACACTACAAGTCTTCAAATGCTGAACCCTCCCGGACGTCGCAGTCCACAGCTGTCCAGACGGACGTTGACACACACACACATGGCCGCTGGTCTCTATAAGAGTAGGGATTGACCGATTATCGGCGCCGATATTCTGCATTTTGACGCATATCGGCTTCTGCCTTTTTTTTTTATCCGACGGCCGATAAGAGATCAATTTAAAACGGGGTTATTTTGGCTCTGATGCAGCCGCGCCTCTGTCTGCCGTCACTACGCTGTCTCCAGCATTGTCCCACCTACAGCACCATCTGATTGGTTACACGCTGTGGTTACACGCAGAGCCACGACGGGTAACAGCCAATCAGCAGTGAAAGCTGTGCATGCACAGTGCTCACAAACACGGCGGAGAGGAGAAAAGTTTTTGTCTGGTTTAGTTTCGAGGTAAGTTAAGGCAGCAGACTCGCGAAATTGTAATAAACATCCCAGTCCTCTAGAACTCACAACTACTAGTAACATTACTGTGAGTCCATTACCGTTATTGAAACATAAGCGGCAGCTCTGCTCGCTAGTAGTCCGTTAATCACTCGAAACAAGGTTGCTGATAATATTGATATGGAAATAGTCTGTGATAGAAGTCTGTGTGTGAGGGAGAGAGTAAAAACCTAATAACCTCAATTCAGTCCAGTTTTATTGCAGGGAAGCACGTTAAGCGGTGGTTATACTTCTACAACTGCGTAATGAGCTATCCAACTGCGTAACCACAGACCCCTCAAACCCTTAGGGTTTAAGGTGAAGGCTGATTAGCTTTTAGCGCAACGTTAGCCAAGCGGTCCGCTTTCTCCTTCTCTGGCTCTAGACGCTCAGCAGACTGTAGCAAAACTCTACAACTCACGACTACTAACGTTACTGTGAGGCCCAATACGTTAGCAGCAGCTGTCCGTTCCTATGATAAACACTGATTATTAAAGTGAAGATGCTGTAGGCTATTAAGTGTTTCCAAACGGTTTAATCACTTGAAACAAGGTTGCTGATAATATTGATAGGGAAATAGTCAGTGATAAAAGTAAGAAGTTTGTGCGTGAGAGTAAAACTCAGTTCGTTATATTACAGGGAAGCACGATGAGGGGATGGCTAGAGCAGTGTGTGTGTGTGTGTGTGTGTGTGTGTGTGTGTGTGTGTGTGTGTGTGTGTGTGTGTGTGTGTGTGTGTGTGTGTGTGTGTGTGTGTGTGTGTGTGTGTGTGTGTGTGTGTGTGTGACGCAGCTCGTGAGCAGCAGGTGAATACCTGAGCGCTCCAGGTTTTAAAATCTAAACCGCACCCGTTGTAACTGCCGTCGTAAATGCAGAGAAGTGTTAAGATATGATAGCTACTGGACTACTGTTTGCAATGTGCCTCATTGCAGTGATAAAATCGGCTTTCAAAGCCGCTTTATTCACCGGTAGAATATATCCACAAAGGAGGTGGTGCGTGTTTGATCCCACGCCAGAACACCCAGCGGGGACAAAACGCTCCTGGACAAACTTTTCCAACTACACCCGACCACTGTCAGCAGACGAGTGGACCCTCTTCCAAAACGGGGTAAGGAATTACCGAAAAACACTGGACACTAAAAGATTCGAGGACAGACAGAGCTTCGCCTTTTCCGGAGAAAAGCCAGCGAAGTGGATTAAACTCATCTGCATTCTTAATGGATTATACTTCAAGAACGGGACATTCACTACTCACCACAAAGATGGAAAGCCATTTGGATTACCATTTTTGAACTATACTGTGCAAGCATTGAAAAAGTTCCCTCGGCATAGTCCAACCCCCGAAATCCACCGAGCTCACTCGGAGAGTGGATTCAAGCGCAACTGCGCTTTGTGAGAGACGTCATCCAGCCTGCACTCCGTGCGCTCCGACCGTGCAACGGGGGAGAAAACCAAAGAATGGAGAGACAGGTGGGCAGAAATAAACTTGCTTATTTGTGGCAATATAGGAAATCGAAAGCAATAGAGATTATCCTAAATAACAGCACATACCCAGCCCCCCCACCAGCTGTCAATAATGTGGAACTTGTGCAGAATTATTATGCTGCCAAATGTAAAGAATTAAATCATGCCCCATTAGACAGAGCACCTTGGCACCTGTCACTTATTCTAGACCCACCTGTGCACTATCCGGAGACCACTATCTTTACCGAAAGTGAGGTGGAAAAAGTGATCACCAATCTGCCAAATGATAAAGCCAGTGGTTCTGATGGAGTCACTTATGAGACTATAAAAGCCACCAAGCAAGTCTCATGCCAAATCCTGACGCACATATTTAACACCTGCCTGTTAAATGGTAAAGTGCCGGATTCATGGAAAGGTGCCTTAATACACAGAATCCCCAAAAAAGGCAATATCCCGGATGACCCCTCCACATGGAGAGACATTTCACTTTTGCCAACAATCTATAAAGTTTTCATGAAATGTGTGCTAGCCCGCATCCTGCCTTGGCTTGAAACCGGAATACTTTCACCTGATCAAAAAGCCTACATTAGCCGCCAAGGCATGAATGAGCACGTCTTCTGCCTGAAAACGGCTATTGATGACTTTAAACACGACTCCGCAAAGTTATTCACTGTTTTCCTGGACTTTCGTGATGCCTTCGGGTCATTGCCACACAGCGTCATGATTTATGCACTTAGGGAAATACAGCTTCCACAAGTGTATATTGATGTCGTGATGGATGTCTATGAAGGATCTTACATCCAAGTCATTTGTGGTGACACCCTAACTGATCCCATTCAGCTGGATGTTGGTATTAAAACAGGATGCCCCTGGAGTGCGGTGAATTTCATCCTAGCAATCAATCACTGGATCAGGTGGATGCGCCAGTGCGCACCTGAAGGAGTCAGGTCACCAAATCCAGTGCAGGGATATGCTGATGATGTAGAGATCTCATCACGGGACGAGAGCGTAATCCACACAATGCTCCACCGCACTGAGGAATTCATACAGTGGTCTAGATTGGAGGTAAAACACACCAAATGTGCTGCGTTCTATGAGAGGAGCGGTGGAAATCGGTGGTATCAAGCCAAATCCGACAGACCCCCATCCTTCACAATAATGCAGAACCCAATCCGCGTCTACTCAAGGCATGAAACATACCCATATCTAGGCCATAAATTCAATGTCGCTGGCGACTGGGAAGAACAGGTCAAAGAGCTGACTAATGACTACACTGTCAGACTCGACCTCATCGATTCATCCCCCCTCCCGATTCTAATGAAATTCCAGGCAATCAGAGAAGTCGCTCTTTCAAAAATCCAACACCTGTTTGCAAACATCCATATACCTCAGAACATCCTCACAGAGATGACAAACAAGACGGTGAGCCTGGTGAGGAAATGGCTTGGCTTAAACACCCACTCGACCCGTGACATCATCTTCCAAGCCCGCGGTGATGGAGGTCTCGGAGTCCCAAACATTGAGTGGGTCTACACCGCCACCAGAACCAACCACCTCCTCAAGATGCTCAACTGCGACGACGTGACAGTCCGGGAAATGGCCCGTGAATAACTCCTCCTGCATATGCAGCGAAGCAAAATCCCACCTGCGAAGGAGAATGAGCGGCAATTCCTCGGATTCAAAATAAAAGATAATGGAAAACTGGACATCAAAACTGCAGGCTTCGGTGTGCGGTCAGACTGGATGGATCTCAATGACCTGTGCCACCGCTCAAGAATAAATCTGAAGTGGGCGGGGCCCGATGGTACACCTGTTGCACTGAACTCTGTTGTCATGGACCCGCTCATCAATGTATGCGCGACCTTTGAACAGGAAGATGGGCAACACGAGCTGTCAATCAAAACAGCGAGAGCCACAATGCTAAGAATGAAAGTAGAAGAGAGTGCACAGCATTGGACTAGCTTAAGCCTGCAGGGCAAACTGGCACTGCTACCCTTTGCAAACCACTCTGTGTCCCACTCAATCCTCTCAAACACGACCATTGGAGAGGACGTCCTTATCTTTTGCATTAAGGCCCGCTTACAGGTATTGCCAACAAAATACAACCTGGCAATCTGGTATCCGTCACAACACAACCCACACTGCATCCTACATCCCACCCCAGACAATAAAGAGACAATGGCTCATATCCTAAACGGCTGTAGCTTTTACAAAGGACTGTACATCGCCAGACATGACCGTCTGGTGGACTTGGTCTCACAAGAACTCAGACAAGTACAGGACAGAACAACACACATGTATAAGCACAGCACTGTGAAATTGAACTGGTTTGATCATAATTGTACTGATAACAACATACTGTGTAACATCCCAAACACCCCAGACATTGTTTTCATTAACCAAGCCAGAAAATCAGTTACCATCTTTGAAATAGGCTGTGCGTTTGATCTGTATATGGACACTTGCTTCACATCCAAATTCATGATATAACTGCCAATTAATCATACTTGTGTTCGGAAGTCTGGGGCATGTACACAAAGTTGTGCTCCGAGGTTTGCAGATGGGTGGACTGCAAAAGGCTGATGCAAAAAGAGTTCTAAAATTCTGCTCAGTCTCAGCGACCATAGGCAGCCTCCACATCTGGAAGAGACGTTGTGTTGTCTATCCCTGAATGCCATATTGTCATATGCAATGCTTTAACCTCAGCTAAACCATCTTCATTTCATCTCTACTCCTCTGCGTGCTTAAGCATTTTGCACATTCAGTGTCTGGTTAGTTTTCAGATTGAAACCTTCTAATTAATGTTTGGATCAAAAAAAAGAAAACTTTGTTTTGCTTGTAGATCCAAATAAAATAATTTAAACCTGTGTGTGTGTGTGTGTGTGTGTGTGTGTGTGTGTGTGTGTGTGTGTGTGTGTGTGTGTGTGTGTGTGTGTGTGTGTGTCATGAGAAACTGACAGCAAAGCACCGTCTGTCTGAGAGAAAACTGTCTGGCAATAATGTCTGTTTAACTACGGAACTATTTATTTATTTAAATTTTCAGTTGTAAAAGATTAACATTTCAGTTCAGGAAAATTTTAGGGAGCCATTTAATTGTTTAAATTGTGTTATGTTGCAATTCTGATAAGCTGTTGTGTTTATTAAACATACGCTTAAAGGCATTTAAATTAAGTTAAGTGTTGGAGTTTGTACTATTCAAAATTTTGACGCCAATATTTTCCCTTTTTCTGTAAATTAATATCGGCTCCAAATATCGGTTATCGGCCCCCTTGACTACTAATAATCGGTATCGGCCCTGAAAAAACCATATTGGTCCATCTCTATATAAGAGTATACTAAAAGGCACTTTTACATCACCAAAATAAAGGATTGTTAGTTTGGCGAGGTTTGTGACAGATAGATACGTTTTGGACGGTTGGAATCAGTGGAGTCTCAGCTTTTAAGATTTGATATAGTTTGTGTACTTCACATAACATGAAAAACATCGCTACTGCTGTGCATGTAACAGCAGTATTGTTTAGCTACAATGGTTATGATAGATTAATCATTAAGAGCTTTAGGGGTGTGTCGCATGACTGCTACCTCATGTCTAGCCCGAACACGGGCACTCTTTGGAAGAAGAGGTTGCCAAAGCGACTCGCAATGATTATTGGTTTCTGTTAAAATATATCATTAAGGAGCAGGTAGGGGCTAGACATCCTGCTCAAGGATGCCTACTGATAGACAGTGGACATTGGGGATTGGACCAAGAACACTTGGGCTGGAAGTCCAACATCTGTAACGACAACTACGACCACAAGTAATGGGTCCAGTACCGTTGATCCCCCGCGGCGACACCTCTGTGAGCTTGAGACCGCACTCCTTCAGGAAGGCGATGGACACCTCTACGCTGTCGTCTGCCGGTCTCTCCAACAGAAGAGTCAACATCTCCAGGCTCAGGACCTCGTGAGCCTGTGGACAACAGATACGATTGAGGAGGTAGAGGAGATAGAAGACCATGGGTATGATGTAGAGGATAGAGCAGACATGGTCAATGAGGTAGAGGATACCAGATCAGATGTAGGAGGTAAAGGTGAAAGAGGACAACAGACAAGATGTAGATACAGTACACCTTGCGAGATGTAGAAGGTAGAGGAGACCAGATGAAGGACATAAGAGCTTTCAGATAGGCAGCAGGAAGTAGAGAGGACAAGACCAGAGGATGGAGATGAAGCCAGTCATGTATGGTCAGGTCATGTGACTGGAGCGGTCGCGTCAGTCATGAGTTCTTACCACATTCTGGTTGATGAGGTGAGCCACAAACTTGGAGGCGGTCAGACACTGTTGCTGTAAAATAATCAAAGTATTTATCCAACATGAACAAACTCTTTCTGGAGCACTGCATCATCAAACACTACATTAAAAGGTGCGGTGTGTAGGATTGAGGGGCATCTAGCATTGACTATCCTGCCACATATACATTCGACATTGCACATTTTGTTATTTCCGTTAAGGTACTTTACTTTAACAGCAAGATTATTCCACGCAATTATTTACCATGTCAATAAAATAATAACAGAACATGGCAACATCATATATGCTGTTCATGAGAATATTTTGGCTTTAAGACAAACGTATTTTAAAGTCACCAAGTTTGATATTTGACAGCACTGGCCTGCGAATATCCATTTAACCAATCACAGTCTGGTATCTTTGTCATAGTGACAATGGCCACCTCCCAAGTTGTAAGACATGGTGGAGGTAACAGCCTAACCTCTTTAAACAGTGTTTTTACTGCATCCATAGTGGTAAACTACCATAATAGACCTATAATAATCACTATCTGTTATATGTATCGATCATGCATAGTGTTAAACTACCGTGAAAGACCTATAATTATAGCTATCTGTTAGATGTATTGATCATTCATCTCGATAGCAGCCTGGGCTAAAAGCAAGGTTTACCATCACTGCGGTACGTGAATATCGGTTGCTTTCGAAAACATGAAGTTGTACACTTGTAAGGCAACAGTTTAGTGTTTTTAAGAAAGAACGATAATCTACTTTTAATTATCGAACAGGGAAACCACATCCAAAATTAAAGTCTCCAAACTAATTTACATGGGAACGCCTCCAAAGTGACTTTTTATGAAGGAGGCGCCGACACGCCTCCATCATCACCCTCTTGTATTAAAAGTGAAACTCCAGTATAATTGGATTCTCTGAATACATAGTATACTTTGTTGAAAGAAAGGAGCAAGGCTGGTTTAGGCTACATGAGGCTGAGGGGTGTCTCTTCACCAGAACTATTCTTAACCCATTCAGACCGGATCACGCATGTGTGCTTGTTTACCTTTAAGACCGGATCACGCATCAATGCGTATTTACTAGGGATGTGTCGGTCGCGACTGATTCGTTACAAAGAACGAATCCCGAACGTGAACGACAAGAACTGGTTCCCCAAAACAAGAAGAACTGGTTCTTTGATTCTTTTTTTTTAACATCAACCAAACATATGGTCACGTAAATAAAATATACAAACGAACAGAGCTCCGTCTCCCCGCGACTCATATTGATTGAGTCTACAACTTCCTCAAAGATTCAGCCAATGAGAGGTAACAATGGTGTTGGAATGGCACCTGGGTAAACCAATGACAAGGCGGTACCGTCGAATATGCGCGCTTTCTCTCTCTGACGTATCTTGGGTCATACCATTCGACTCATATATCCCCCTACATTTTTTCGAAAATAGACTTGACCTCCATCTGTTTATTGGATAAACACATTTCCCAATCCCAGGAGTCTTTGCTCCATTCTACGTCAATTTAAGAACAAACAAAGAAATTAAACTGCAGTTCGTATTTTTTATTTATGACCATGCAAGTTCTGTAATGCCTGAACAATGAAGAATTAAATGTAAAGTAAAATAAAATTATAAATGTAAAACCATGAATGAAATATAGAGAGTAAGCAAGTGGTATAAATATTGGTGGGACGTTCGACATACTATATAGCAGGCATCTCCAAACGGCGGACTGCGGATTTGACGGTCCTATCCGGACCCACGACATATTAAAAATTATAAAAAAAAGTTTTTTTATTTTAAATTTTTTTTAAGATGTAATCTGACGTAACGAACGAATCAAAACGAACGAATCAAATAAACGAATCGTTATAGTGAACTGAACTGAAAGAACTAGTTCCCGGAAAAGAATCATTTTGCCCATCCCTAGTATTTACCATTAATGCCGGCAAACGCGTCTGTGTCATTTGGAGCAGTGTCGTCTTTTCCGAGACACGTGGCCAATAATATGTACTGTGATTGGCTGAAATACTCTTGGGATGAGTGACAGAGATGATTAGGGATTTTTAACTGACTAATAAAATGCTCTGAAATTGGTCGAAATTAGCATACACGTGGAGGATGTTTTGGTTTGAAAATGTAAACACTGTGCGAGCGATCCGTCATGGCTGACTCAAGTGAAGGAAGCGATATTGACGAAGTCATCAATTCGGATCTTAATGAAATTAGGCAGGATGATTTTAATGAATTAAATGATATCCCAGATGATGTAGGTGTACCAGCCGATCGCGTAGTTAGAGAGCAGTGGATCCAAGCGATGTTTCGAGAGGAAGAGGGGGAAATGCGCGAGTTCGTTGGCTTCCAAGAAGAATGGAAAACAAACAACTTCCACTCACGTGAGAAGATCCCGTATAATCGCAAACCAGGTGCCAAGATAGAAATTCCAGATGTTGTTACACCAATACAGGTATTCTCCCGTATTTTCACGGAAGAGTTGTGGATGCAACTTGTAACGGAAACAAATCTGTATGCGGATCAAACACGGAGCGCAACTCCATCAAACAGCAAGTGGGTACCCGTCACAGTTAAAGAAATGAAGACCTTCGTAGGACTGTGTCTTGCCATGGGCATCCTAAGACTGCCATCACGTAGAGATTTCTGGCGTCAGAAAAAGTGGCTTTTTCGAACGACCATCCCCCAAGCCATTTCAAGAGACAGATTCAACATCATCTGGAGGTAGGCTCGTAAATTGATATCAATGACAAGAATATTTTTTTTTATACTGATTGTGGAGATGACTAGCCAACTAGCTTTTTGTAATGATGATGGGAATGTCACATGATATGATTGCAACGATGATTGCAACGGTAATAATGATTTGTTGCTGATACTAATGCTAATAAATAAATGTCTAAAGGTGATGATTGATAATTGATGATTATGGATAGCAACAATAAAAATGTAATATAATGCAATAGACAATGCTAGCTTATGATGGATGACATTAATAATTATGTCTGATGATAGATAATAATACATAAAACATACATAAATACAAATGAAAATAATACCTCATGATGGATGACAGTAATAATTATGATGTTTGAACTGATAAAGTGTAATTATACAAACACATGACAATGAAAGCTCATGATGATAATAATGTGTAATTCACTGTCCGACTTGCTATGTGTATTTTCAGGTATCTCCACTTGCAAGACAACAAAAGCAATGATGTGAAGCAGTCCGACAAGCTTTGGAAAGTCAGATGGTACCTCGACTACCTGAAAGATCGATTCCAGGAATTGTATGAGGTGGATGGGTTCGTGAGTGTCGACGAAAGCATGGTGAAATTCAAGGGGAGACTCGCTTTCCGACAATATCTTCCTCTGAAACCTACCAAGTGGGGCATCAAGGTGTGGGTGATGGCTGAGAGCTCCACTGGGTATGTTTCAAACTTCCAAGTCTACACCGGACGTGAGGGAGGGAGTAGTGAAAAGGGCCTTGCACACCGCATAGTAATGGATCTGGCTGGACCATACTTCGGGTCCCAACTCTCCATTTTTATGGATAACTTTTACTCTGGGGTGCCGCTTTTTGAAGAGTTGAAGGCCCATGGTCTGAATGCGTGTGGCACTGTTCGATCCAACAGAAAGGGAATCCCCCCAAAACCGCCTGCCATGGAGAAGCATCGGTACCAAGTGTATCAGAAGGATGACCTGACCTTCTGTGCTTGGCAGGACACAAAGGTTGTTTTGGTCCTGTCAAACTACCATGAGCCCATGGCAGAAGGGTCTGTCAGGAGAAGACGGGGAGAAGACATCCAGAGAGAGGTCAGAGTGCCAGCGTGCGTCTCTGATTATCAGAAGCACATGAAGGGGGTCGATCTACTGGATCAGATGGTAAGCTACTATCAGTTCCAGCACCGGTCCAAGAAATGGTGGCGGAGGCTTTTTTTCTATTTCCTATCAGTCAGCTGCTACAATTCTTTTATTGCTGCAAGGAGTGCTGGAGCCTACAAGGGTTGCTACAAAGAGTGGCAGGAGGACCTTGCACAGGAACTTGTCACCCCTGTGACAGCAAAGAGTGCTCCTCAGTGCGCTGCAGCACCTGTGACAGCCTCAGCCGAGCACGACTGTGAAAAGATCTTTGAGAAGAGGAAGATCTGCAGGGAATGTTCACTGTCTAAGAGTGGCACTGAGGCCCGTCCTGGTGCAACAGTGTATGGCTGCAGACAGTGCAATGTGCCACTGCACATTGAGTGCTTTGGAAAGCATTACCGCAGCACTCGAAAGTAAATGTATGAGTTGTGTTTAGACTTGACTGTACCGTTCTGTTCATCTGTACACTCACGAAGTTCTGATTATATGGTTTCTGAAATGATTAGGTAAAGATTCAAGAAGAAGTAACCCTCTGTTTTGTTTTGTTCCATGTTCTGTGTTTCAGTGTCTATCACTTGTCACTTTGGTTCCTTAAAAGGATTAAATAAAATCTGATCTGTATTGATTTTCAAAATGTTTTTGATGTTTATTGATTTTTTAAAAATATGCAGTTGAAGTTTATGGCCAAGCAAGTCATTCAAGCTGACAGCCAAAGAATTAATCTCTCAATTGCCTTTTACCTCATGTTTTTATCTGCTATAGAGCCTGAGAAATTAAGGTTTTAGTAGGCGTTGACAAATTTTGAATATTGTTCTGAAAACCCTCAGGTTTTGAGAGGGGGTTTACAGAAAAGTTCTTAGGCATAAAAAGGCCTTTTTTAGCAGGCGTTTTAGGCTTAAATGGGTTAATGAAAATGCAGCATATTTGTGTAGTAATGTCAATAGTTGACACGTTTCAGTTTTTTCGGTTTGTCTTGCTTTTCTGGTTTGATAGGAATTGAAGAATGAATAACACAGACATGTGAGCCAGTGGTACTACCTCTATCCTCTGTATTATTTCTGTCGCCCATTAGGCCTACCAGGTTGAGTAATTATTACGCCCCAGACAGAACTGCCGCCATATTTGGTCGTTTGAGGGGTTGCACAAGGACTAGGCCAAGAGCCTGACCCGTCCTAAAGGCAGCCAGCCAAGTACCTTGTCGTTTCTCCGGTAGCCCTTCCTGAAGCTGAGGACCAGGCGTTTGAGCATTAGTTCTCCGATCTGAGGGAACTTTGAGTTGATAATGGCGACCACGGCCGAGTACACGTGGGTGAAGATTGGGGATGCGCTCTGGGCCTGGAGCACGGAGCGGGACAGGAGACCCCTGAACAGAACATACACGTCACGCTTTACTATATCAGGATTAAATACAAATCTATCCACAATACAGTTAATACAGACCACTAGTAAACTAGTCAAAAAAAAATTAAAAATTCTAGAAACAAGACAAGATTTATCAAAGTACAGTCTAGGGCCAAACAATATTGTATTATAAGAACCATTTGAAATGCTAATGTCATGTTTTCATAACAAAAGCCTTTTATATGAGGCATAAAAGTGTGACATTTTTCAGCATGAATTTTTGCAGTGAGCTTCAATTAGCCAATTAAACCCTTGGGTACGGGGCGGAGCCCTCAGCAGCTGTGGAGCTGTTGAGGTCAAATCTAAAGAACCATCCAAAATGTAAGTTTTGTATGTGAAGAGACCTAACTCTGGCCGTGCTCAGTCAGCCTTGGAATATGAATTGATCCATGAAGCTACCCTCCATGAAGTTGTAATTGTACTTTTTGCGTCATTAAAATCCGAGCCGAAGCAGCAGTGGTCTCTGCCGGCTTCTGGTCCAGGCAGGGACAGATACGCACTGGGAGGTGACTTTTCTCAACGTTCCCTACGCTCGGCTGTCAATTATCTTTGCATAATTGACCGTTGCTAAGCATAATTGACCGCAGTCAAGGAAAGTGGATTTATTGCCTCAGATTCATGTATGCATGTATGATACGGTCTGTTTGAAAATATGATAATGTGTGTATGATAATGTATCAGGCCTAGTAAGCACAGAGCCTTACCGTCCCCTGACGATGTTCTCCTGAAGCAGCTCCTGGATGATCATGGCAATGTTGGACACGTTGACCTTGTTGATCAGACCATTGATGGACTTCTTCAAAGCCTCCCAGCTCATCCTCTGATAGGCCAGGCTATAGCCAGGGGTCGGGAAATAATTAGTTAGTCACACTTAAATGTCCAGTGTTTCCCCTACCATTGTTCAGGCCTGGCGGCCTGAACAATGGTTTTATTATTATTATTAGCCATAATATCATAACCATCCAAGCTCACCACCAGCTATCTCAATATGTATTGGTGCTTTATGCTCCTGTACATGAAATTAGTTTACATTAAATCAACTTTGTTGAACTTTTTTTTTTTTATCATTGATCTTTTCCTTATTGCCCAGACGAAGTTTGAAGACACACAACCCCCCCACCCCCGGGGGGGGGTTCAAAATTGTAAACACTGTGCGAGCGATCCGTCATGGCTGACTCAAGTGAAGGACGTGATATTGACGAAGTAATTAATTCAGATTTTAATGAAATTACGCAGGATGACACAGGACCAGATTTAAATGATATCCTAAATGATATATCGGTAATGCTTTGGAAAGCATTACCGCAGCACTCGACAGTAAATTATGAGTTGTGTTTAGACTTGAGACTGTACTGTTCTGTTAATCTGTACACTCACCACCAAGTTATGATTATATGGTTTCTCAAGACGCTTTAATCCATCAAAATAATACAAAGAAAATGAACATTAATTAAAATTGAAATTATTAGGTAAAGAAGAAGTAACCCTTTGGTTTGTTTTGGTTTTGTTCTATACGTCTTTCAGTGTCTATCACTTGTCACTTTGGTGCCTCAAAAGTATGAAATAAAAGCAGATCTGTATTGATTTTCAAAATGTTCTTTATGTTTATTGATTTTTAAAAAATATGCAGTTGAAGTTTATGGCCAAGCAAGTCAGTCAAGTTGACAGCCAAAGAATTAATCTCTCAAATGCCTTTTACCTCATGTTTTCATCCGCTATAGAGCCTTAGAAATTAAGGTTTTAGTAGGCGTTGACAAATTTTGAATATTGTTCTGAAAGCCCTCAGGTTTTGAGAGGGGGTTTGCAGAAAAGTTCTTAGGCATAAAAAGGCCTTTTTTAGCAGGCCTTTTAGGCCTAAATGGGTTAATACATTGGATGCGTGCGAGTGGAGGTGACACGCAAGCTGCAACATGGGTGGCGTTTTATTTTTTACTTTGTGTAACTTTTTTTCATAGGCCTACTAAATATATATAGGCCTATAATATTTATGTGGCATGGTGGCATACATTTCTCCTCAGATAAGGCCAATAAAGCAATGATAAAAAACAAACAAAAAAAAACAAACAAACGCTCGATCAAAGGCCCGGCCCGACCCGGCCGAGGATAGTGGTGGGAAATATCGGCCTGACCCGGCCCGCGGTACGGGGCGTACAATCTAAACTCTAATTGAGGGACTGGCTCGTAGTGGCTGTAATTCTGCACCAAGGCTGAATTTCGGGAAAGAGTCTTCAAATACTGTATAAGGGGCCACTAACACCTTGGGACCGTTAAAGCTATCCAAAGCTGGTTACAACATAAATAACAGTGAGACAATTAGACCAAGAAAACGACAGACTGGTCTAGCCATAAGGTCTCTCTAGACCACCTGGAGTAGTTTCTAACCCACCTGGCTCTAGTCTCTCTAAGTAACCTGGTCTAGTCAGTGATCAGGTTGAACCTGGTCTATTCAGTGGTCAGTTCTACCCTGGTCTAGTCAGTGATCAGGTCTAACCTGGTCTAGTCAGTGACCTAGGTGTAACCTGGTCTAGTCAGTGACCTTGGTCTAACCTGGTCTAGTCTGGGGTCAGTTCTAACCTGGTCTAGGTTGGGGTCAGTTCTAACCTGGTCTATTTAGTGGTCTGGTCTTACCTGGTCTAGTCACTGAACATGTCTAACCTGGTCCACTCAGTGATCAGGTTTAATCTGCCTAGTCAGTGGTCTGGGTCTAACCCGGTCTAGTGAGTGGTCTGGGTCTTACCCGGTCTAGTCAGTTGTCTGGGTCTAACCTGGTCTAGTCAGTTGTCTGGGTCTAACCTGGTCTAGTCAGTTGTCTGGGTCTAACCTGGTCTAGTCAGTCGTCTTACCTGGTCTTGTCTGTGATCTGGGCCTGCATCATGCGCAGCTTGGCGGGTGGGATGTAAGCTCCTCCCGTCCGGCTCAGGATGGGATCTAGCTCCTCCTTCTTCTTCTTCACTGGAGGCTCCTCTCCCGCTGCTGGGTCCTGATTGGCTGGGCTAGAGGATCGACCCCTCCTCCTGTGGTCTGTCTCTGCGTTTCTATTGGACCACCGATCAGACCGCCCACCTCTGTCGCCATCATTGTAGTGGTCCTCATATCGACGTCTGTAGAGAGCAGCAGCTATAACTCCCACACCGAACCTCCCACAGTCCAAATCGTTATACGCACAGATTCACTGGAGTCTGCTGCATCTTTTGGCCTAGGCCACGCCCATTTGCGTCTATGAATATTTTTCGCTAAATCGCGAAAACCGAAAAACTGTTTTTTCCCTACTCCTCCCACATTTCTTGACCAATCGACACTAAACTTTGCACACGACATCTTCAGACGCACAGGCAAAGAATGCATGAAACACTTTTTTAATCCGACCTTCGACGACGAAACGGTAGCGTTTTGAATATTGGTTTATTAGCTAAATTAGACGTGGAATATCAAAAATCCAAAGAAATCCAAAATTAGACATCGGATTGAGTCCAAATTTTACACACATGTTGGTGTTAACCTTAATGTCGTTCGATAAAAAAAATCGGGACATTTCGCCATTAGGGGGCGCAATAAACGAGGAAATTGTACAACTTCTACAAAATTTTGCCGCGAAAATGCTACACTGACTTCTCGCTACTCCCACCACAGTCAAATCTTTTGTATCCACAGGTTCAGGGTAGCGTTTTGAACACATGCTTCGCGTTGTGCCGGCGAAACGCACATTTGTTGTCGCGTTGTGCCGGCGAAATGCACACTTCTTGGACCCCTGCATAACTGCTTGCAGTTCTAGTTAGGGGTCCAAGCCAACAGGTTGGATCCCTATTGTTTTTGTAAGGATTTTTCCTATTATTATACTTCCTACCAAGAAAGTGGTACCACAGCCCAGACCGTAAATGGTGCCGACATGCCAATTGCATGACTAGATCCAGGTCCGTGAAGACTATTCAGACGACACGCCGGTCACTAGGTGGCGCTATACCAAGGAATACGCGTTTGGGGCTATAACTCCCACACCGAACCTCCCAGAGTCCAAAAACTTGTACACACAGATGCACTGGAGTCTGCTGCATCTTTTGGCCTAGGCCACGCCCATTTGCGTCTATGAATATTTTTCGCTAAATCGCGAAAACCGCAAAAATGTTATTTCGCTACTCCTCCCACATTTCTTGACCAATTGACACAAAACTTTGCACACGGCATCTTCAGACGCACACGCAAAGAAATCATCAAGTTTTTTGATCCGACTTTCGACGACGAAACGGTATTATTTTGAATATTTGTTTATTAGCTAAATTAGACGTGGAAAATTAAAAATCCAAAAAAATCCGAAATTAGACATCGGATCGAGTCCAAATTCTACACACATGTTGGTGCTAACCGTAATGACGTTCGATAAAAATTTCGGACAATTTCGCCGTTAGGGGGCGCAATAAACGAGGAAATTGTATATCTTCTACAAAATTTCGCCGCGAAAACGCTACACTGACTTCTCGCTACTCCTACCACAGTCAAATCCTTTGTATCCACAGGTTCAGGGTAGCGTTTTGAACACATGCTTCGCGTTGTGCCGGCGAAACGCACATTTCTTGTCGCGTTGTGCCGGCGAAATGCACATCGCTTGGACCCCTGCATAACTGCTTGCAGTTCTAGTTTTACTTGTAATACCTGTATGCTTACAATTCCATTCAAAAACATTGGTGGACACGCTGCAGTGATTGGATTGATTTCATTTAAATGTCGCACCCATTTATTAGTCGCACCCTTAAATAATTGGAGCGCAGGTGTGACCAAATTGGTCGCACTCTGGAGCGTTGAGATATGCGAGATACATAAAATCATTATATCGTAATTATCGAGTATTTTACGTTTTTTTCAAGCGGCAGCTAAGACTTGCCTTGGTTTTGTGTTTGAAACATTCTCCGGGGGCTTTCTCCCTCTAAAAAAAAACACTCGCGTCACACACTCACCAACCAATCCCACGCGACACCCATGTGCGGAAGGGAGGGAACGCATTTTCAAGTTTCTTGCGGTTTGCAGCGCCGGCCGGCTCAGTGTAGCATACAGTTCAATCAACAAATGAAATATGGAAGCGGACGAACTGCCGGCTCCTAAAATAACTAATAAGGGATCAGTGATCTGGCAGTTTTTTGGATATCGAGAGGACATGGAGCAAAACACGCCAATGCTTGTAACGTCTTGTCTGATCTGATGTCGTCATGGTTACCAGCTGCACGCTCCGTAACAGTTATACACAATCGGAATACGAGGTGCTCACTCGTGTTATGCTACTTCTCTGGCTATAAGTTAGCCTCGGAAAACATCGTTGTTTTACCCTACTTCAAGCAACCATGAAGAGTTAACTGGGACGTGTCTGCGTGGTTTGTTGGGGAGAGGAGTTATCTCGACCCCGGCAAGGCGCTGGGGGTAGAGGGCAGCACACCTACAATTCCTAAATAGATTAATTCAATGGGCTCAAAAATATCGAACACATTGTATCAAAATGAGTTTATAATATTTTAGTTTAATTCATTGCAATGGTCTACATATAAAGAAAATGCTGCCTAAATTGGTTATTTGTGTAAAATATTTTTAGATGATTCAGCCTTAATGTTTATAAGCCTATTAATCTCCATCTCTCTCTCATTGCCCCTCTTTTGTAATTTTGAAGATTGTTATTGCAGTTTGTGCTTTGTTTGAATCATTTTCTTATTTCAACTAAATTGTGATGAATCACTAACATGAAAATATAAATTGTTTTGATGGACACCACCTGGGAAGTTAAACAAGAATGGTATATAGTCTGCAGGGATTGTAGTGAAACAGCAAAGGGTAAAAGTGCGATTTCATGGGGTCCTTTAAAGGAGATTTCAAAATATCGAGATATATATCGTATATTATGAAATGGAGAAATTGTATCGTGATATTCATTTTTTCCCATATCGCACAGCCCTAGCGCGGTGATTATTCTTCAAAACGAGAGCTGGTAAATTGTGAAAAATGTAATTAAACTAATCAGACAACGCGGTTATATGCTATAGATATTTGGCGGCCCCTCTTAATTTTTTTCTGGCCCGCAAGAGGTTGCATGCAAAAAATAAATAAAATAACGGAGAAACATGGTTGCATGCAAATCAGGTTTCTGTGTGTAGCCGGTGATACTAGCCAGTATCAGTACCCCACAATCAGGAACTGGCATCACTTATTCTGACAATGTTTGGCTCAACCGATACGTGTGAGTCTAGCTTTTCTCATATGAATGCCATCAGAACAAGGGCACGTTGCTCCATGACCTATAAGAAGCTGCATGAGTGTCTCAGGATGAGCCAAACAAGGCAGTGCAATCTTTCTCACTGACTCAAATTGTCTCATATGTACAGTAGTTCTGTTTTGTGATGATTCAAACAACATTGTTGATTTCTAAATACGTGTCCAAAATACGTGAGAACAAAATCTTTTGTAATGATACGATTAAAAGTGAAGAAGTAAGGAATGCGTCTGACAAGTTTATTCCATGTAGTAGTACTATATATATATTAAGTTAACACTACTTTAAGTACGATTTATTTGTAGCGATTCATTCACGTAGTTTTACTCTGTGTGGCCCATGAACCCCCAGTGGTTTTCCTTTTCGGCCCACTTGTTAAGGAGGTTGAATAGCCCTGCCCTAGAGTATCTGTTGTATAAAGGCGGGGACAAATTTCGAATTATAAATATAGACACTTTATGTTGAAAGTATAGACCGTCGCGATTCCCATTGAAACGAATGGCGCGGTGATTATTCTTCAAAACGAGAGCTGGTAAATTGTGAAAAATTAATTAAACTGTAATCAGACAACGCGGTCTTATGCTAGACCCTAGAGTATAGGTTGGTTGGTAAAGGTTGGTTACTTATGTTTCATGGTAGCCCTGTAACCTTTTTATTTTGAAGTTAAATACGTTCTGAAAATAATGGAAGACATTCAAAAATTCAGTTTGCATGATTTTCAGTCTGTACAAAATTGTTTCACCTCAGAAACTTTTTAAAAAAAACACATATCGATATCAGTAAATATCGGTTATCGGCCATAACAGCAAAATTTATATCGGAATCAACCAAAATTTTCATATCGGTGCATCCCTAGTATGGACCCTACTGTAATTAGCGTCTTTACTGTATGGACCCTACTTTATGAAGAGTCAGTACTGTATGGACCCTTATGCATCAGTGCCTGTACTGTATTTAACCTACTGTATATAGTGTTTGTACTGTATACAGCCTACTGTACGTACCCTACTGTATGCATCGTCTGTACTGTATGGACCCTACTGTATGCAACGTCTACTGTATAGTGCTGCCGCGTTTAGTCGACTTATTTGACGTAATCGACCATGAAGTAATGGCAATTTCTTTAGATGAGTCGTTTTACTATTGACCGCCTATTTATTTTTGTTCTTCCGTCTCAAACGGCTCACGGTAATTCACATCTGTGCGCTGCGCACCTACGTTAGATGACTTAATGACTTTGGCAGCAATGTTTTAAACCCCATGCATGCAAGTGTAAACACGAGCAGCATAGCTGCCGCCTGTCTGCTTTTAGCACGTAATTTTTTTTTTTTTTTTATTAGTTTAGTCGACTAATCGAGACATTAGTCGAAAGATTAGTCGTTAGAAAATTAGTCGTTAGTGGCAGCATTACTACTGTATAGACCCTACTGTCTGCAGCGTCTGTACTGTATGCAGCCTCCTATATGGACCCTACTGTATGCAGCGTCTGTACTGTATACAGCATACTGTATGGACCCTACTGTATGCAACGTCTGTACTGTCTGCAACCTACTGTATGTAGCGCGAGTACTGTAAATGGACCCTACTGCATGCAGGGCCTGTACTGTATGGACCCTACTGTATGTAGCGTCTGTACTGTATGGACCCTACTGTATGCAGCGTCTATACTGTATGGACCCTACTGTATGCAGCGTCTGAACTGTATGCAGCCTACTATATGGACCCTACTGTATGCAGTGTCTGCACCTTATGTGGCGTCCTCGGTCTCTACTCCGGTCTCTTTCTCTGGACCTGGACCTAGACTGGTCTCTCTCTCGGGACCTAGAGCGGCATCTCTCTTGGGACCGAGAGCGGTTGCCGGGAAGGAAGGTCTTATGCTCTGCTCTCTGGAAGAACAAGTGTACAGTTGTCAGCTTGGAGGAGACATTAAAAGGTTGTAGGTTAGCTATTATCACCTTGTAGTTTCTACCTTGATCTGAGCAACACAGCTCCTAATCTTCCTCTTGATGCCCAGTTCTTCTTCTTCATCACTGCTACTGTCTGAGGAGCTGTCTGTAATAAGTCCCCCCTCCTTGGGGCTGGAACCACCAGTAGACCCCCCCTTCTTGGGGCTGGATCCACCAGTAGACTCCCCCTTCTTGGGGCTGGATCCCGGAGTAGACCTCCCCTCCTTGGGGCTGGATCCCCCCATAGGGGCCATCTCTTTGGGGCTGGATCCCCCAGTAGACCCCCTAGAGCCGGAGACCGGGATCTGGGCCTCCTCTGTGGGGCTGTTGGCTGGTGACGCCTGGCGATATTGAGGACTACACTGATCGTCCACCAAGGCTGCAGAGGTAAGAGGTTTGACACTATCAGTACACAACATTGTGGTTACAGTTTAGAGCTGCAAATTAATATGAAGACACAAGGCCTAACACAATCCCTTTAAACGTTATTGAAGTTTGAAATCCTGCTGCTTGCTGGTGGATGGCCGACACGTCAGCGAAGGCATCCCCCCAGAGCTCTCAATCTCGTCCCTTTTCTCTGCGGGGGTTTCAAGTCAACTCTGATTGGTTGAGCAGTGTTAGGGTTTGGATTGGAGTAGTGTAGTGTTTGTCAGAAACAAGTATAGACATAATTCAGCTTAACACATGTCTACAACATTAATACGAGTATGAACACAATGTGTGAGGAATGATGACATGATTGCCAAAACTTTAACATGAACACATGTTCAGGTCTCTGCAGCAGTGCTCAACAGGCCAAACCTGAAAACGTAAAAATTCTAGAACATGTGACTTCAACATGAACACATGAGGACCAGCACATGAACACATGAGCACCAGCAAATGAAAACATGAGACCAGCACATGAACACAATGAGGACCAACAACATGAACACATCGAGGACCAACACTTCAACATGAGGACTGACCGTTGGAATCTTTCTCCTCAGACACGGACGGCGGACCTTTCTCCGATGACGCCATCTGGGCAAGATTTAGACATTAATATTATAGATACATATTATTCAACATTGACAGAATTGTTTAAACACACATATCACAACCACCATGGGTATATTATTATAAATGCTACATCATAGGGCAACCACGAGATACGTTTATTATTGTGGTTATAATTCTATGACTAATGTAAAGTGAACTTTAATCAGGTCGTTCCCCCTGCGCCGCGCGGCTCCTTCCTACGTTAGCTCTCCAATGCTAACTAAAGTTAGCTCTCTGATTCTGACCCACCTTAAATAAGTAATTTCAGCTCGTCGCTGTAACCAACACCACCATCCTGCTCGTTTGACCTGTTATTCAAGGGATGTATATATGTTAGTCTTGCCTCTTACCCTTACTTTATTGATGCTTAGCTACGGCGCCAAAACAATGCTGGCTCCTGAGAAGGAAACTCCTGGAAGGAAAGTGTTGAAGTACTTCCGGGTTCACTGTGACCCGAGCGGGTCCGAAGCATCCAAGCCCCCAGGAACAGCGCATACTTCCGCAATCCACCAGTGCTCAGCGGCCAAGCCTGGTATTGCAGCTGTTTAAGCGGGCTATGGACCCTCGATTGAAGTGGCCCAGAGGGGTTGTCCACAAAGCCGGTTTTATCACATAACCGGGTAAATTAACCCAGGGTTTGCGGTAACCCTAGGTTTTCCGTTCCAAAAGGAACACGGTATGTTAGTTGCTATAGAAACATATGCTCTGAATCAAACCTGGTCGGAGCAGGTTTTGCGCAGGTTAAGTTCAAAGATAACCCGGTTTTGCTCAGGGTATTTAAACCCGCGTTCACCACAGCTTTTACGTGACCACAATGGCATGCCCTTTTGACGAGAGGCCGGTTGATATCGGAGCGCAAATAATTCGTGCAATTCACAGAGAGAGATTAATTAGACCACGGCTCGACATATTGTCCTTTCCGGAGGACTTTTTGCTGGAGAGATATCGTTTTTCACATGATTCTTTGCTATATTTAAATAACCTTCTCCAACCCTACATTGCAAATGTTACCAATCGTGGATCTGCCCTCTGTTCACTCCAAACAAGTTTTTTTTCGACGGGTAGCTTTTTATACAGTGTAGGAGATCCTGAGCACATAGGCAAAGCCACGGTCTGCCGCTCAGTAGGCTACGTAAAGTTTGTCTTGCGCTGAAGCGGTTGTTGCGTAACTTCATCGTTTTTCCAGGCCATAAACCCACGAGACGCATGTAAATGGAGTTTCACCAACTTGCAGGTCAGCATTATCTACTTTACGTGTTCCCAAATGGCACCGAAATTATCCTTGTTGACTTTTCATCTGGGTGTTGTAGTTCAGGATTTCCAAATGTAATTGGGTGCATTGATGGCACACAAGTGCCCATACTGGCCCCATCTATAAATGAGGCTGATTATGTGAACAGGAAAGGCTATCACAGTATAAATGTTCAGGTAAGTGTAAACTGCCTATATTGGCTATTTCCAATATCTCCATGGTTTGTTAATCGCTGTCGATCTTTTTTTTTTTTTATCACTAGATGATATGTGATGCTTCCCACATGATCACCAATGTAGAGGCATAATGGCCTGGTTCAGTCCACGATGCCAGGATGTATCGTGAATCCAATTTGAGCCGTAAATTTCAAGAGGGTGAGTTGCATTCTGAACATATCATAGACCTCATATAATTGTGCTTGTGGTGGATCCTAGGAGATCGAGGGTATCCATGCCTCCCGACGCTCATCACCCCGTACCCTAATCCCGCTCCTGGGCCGCAGATGACATTTAACCGGGCACACAGCAGAACCCACGTTAAAATTGAAAATACATCCGGGATATTGAAGTCCAGATTTCAATGCCTACGTGGGCTAAGAGTTTGTCCGGAACGGGCATGCAACATAATTGTTGCATGCGCCGTCCTCCACAATATTATGGAAAGCCAAGAAGGCCACAATCCGGCCCTAGAATGGCGCGGTAAAAGTGCAAAACCGTACGGATTCCGTGCGGTTTGGCAAGAATTCCGTACGGATTCCGTACGGTTTCCGTACAGAATCCGTACGGTTTTGAATGACTAATAGCCGCGGCTATTAGGTTGAATCCCATTACTTGGCTCGCTTCAAAATCTCAGCCCTAACCCTTGCTGTTGCGCGTTCACGCGCCGTGGAGCCATGTCCCAATACCAGTTTAAAGGTAGCTAAGGGGTGGGGGGAGGGCTAACATCCCCTCAAAATTGAGATTTTCGATGGGCACCCTCAAAGCGCTTCAGTTGTGACTTGCTCCCACAATACCTTGCGAGAAAACGGAAAATCAAGAAATATCCTAGACAAGATGGAGGGCGAAAAGATGCGACAGGATTGGAAAAACACAAATGTAAGTGTTTTCTCTGTAATTAACTATTAATTATTTTATTAATTATACTCTGCAGCCCGGCCGCGGGCTTCGAAGCCCGGCCGTGGACTCTCGGAAGATCGCGAAAGTCCGCGGCCGACTTTCGCGGAAGATCGCGAGGCCGACTTTCGCGGGCCGCCCGACCCCGGTTCTCGGCCGGGCTCTGCAGACCGGGCTGCAGACCGGGCTGCAGACCGGGCTGCATATCATGTCGTATGATATCCAGATCTTCCATGTTCTAGTGACTCCAGGTTAAAAATAAGCTTTATACTAATATATGATATTATATTAGTAATATTCTATAAGTAATATTATATATACTAATATATTATATTATATTAGTAATATTACATGGTTAATCAATGTATTTTTTGGCAGTACTATATTGTGTACATAGCTATTATATATTGTACATAACATATGGCCATATCAACCAGTTCTGGCATATAATTCCTAATTCCTTCTTATTCGTTTTCTTTCAGGACTTCGTTGAGTCCACTGCCACCAGCCCCCCCCCCACCTCTCCCTTATGCTCCTCCACCCCAGGCACCTCTTCCACCACCCCAGACACCCCTTCCAAGAGGAGAGTGCCAGGGAGCAGGCGAGGCATGAGGAGAGCGAGGCAAAGTTGGCGGAATGGTTGAGAAGATGTGATTCTCCACCATTCTCTCAAAAGCTGAGAGAGAGAGAGTGTGTGTGTGTGTGTGTGTGTGTGTGTATTTTTAGATGCGTCTGTGTGTATTTTTAGATGTGTGCTTCAGTGTTTCTTATTTAAATAAAGTGTTTCTTCTAAAGTGTTCTTGTTCATAACCGATTATTTTCTAAGGGTGCACTCACACTAGGCCATCTGGCCGTGGCCGTGGCCTAACCATGCTCAAATCTGCCAGTGTGAGTGTGGCCAGTCTGGCCAGGCCGGGCCAATTTGGCCACTTGGGAGAGGTGTGCTGCTACGGCACGGGCCGCTACGGTACAGATGCTAATGAGCCGACACGCGCACACGCACGGCTACGCAACCTGAGCTGGATGACGTATAGTCAATGCGACGACCACGGACATAATAAAGGCGACGAGCCTTCTTTCCCATTAAACGGTAAACATTGCGTCAAGCAGTTCAACTGTTGGTGTGTTCTCTGTGTTGTTCTGTGTCTGTCCATTGTTGTTAAAACTGACTGGCGGTAGACTTTATATGGTCCATGCAGCGGACACTTGGTGATGACGTGTTACGACGTGATGACGTATGTACAAGAGCCTTCCGTGGCCAGGCCACAGCTGCGACGGCCAACGGCCACGGCCAGATGGCCTAGTGTGAGTGCAGGCCAGAGAACAATGGGGCCATTTGAGCACGGTTAGGTGTGAAAACGGCCAACGGCCACGGCCAGATGGCCTAGTGTGAGTGCACCCTAATACCACCTTTAACATGTACAGTGTTTCCCGCAGGATTTTTTTCAGCAGCGGTGGTGTGGTCCCCGAAGCCCTCTAGGGGGGTCCGGGGGCATGCCCTCCCCGGCCGAAATTTTTTTGTACCCTTTACATTGGAATGCATGAATCTGGTGCACTTTGAGAGGAGAATATGCACTTAAATCCTTTTCAAACAGTCCTGTGTATTACTGTAGATGGGATTATTGGTGTTGTAACTTTGCCTTTTGTGTCTTCATTTACAGATTTTTATATTTTTGTATAGTAATATTTAAACAAAAAATGCCACAACGCAAATATAATTTGCACAATTTATTTACAGATTTGTGCCTAATCCTTAAACACTAAACATGGTTGCTATGCCCAAAGCATAACTGTTTTTTTACATAAGATACTTTGTTCAAAAATGTCCTTAGGTTTTTTCCCTGCATTTATGCTAATGA
Organism: Gadus chalcogrammus; assembly: GCF_026213295.1. NCBI lineage: Eukaryota > Metazoa > Chordata > Actinopteri > Gadiformes > Gadidae > Gadus > Gadus chalcogrammus. The sequence continues at coordinate 27,700,461 of NC_079427.1, read as the reverse complement.
CCACATGCTTACAGGCGATTAGCATAAATCCCTAACTAAAATACGCGATGAAAACGGATTTTATATGGAAATAAAGAACAACATCGGATCTAACAGTATGGATTCATTTTTCAAAGTTCCCGAAAATACCTAGGCTATAAATTCCTGACTGGATATAAGCTCCAGCCGCATAGATTTCTATGCGGAACAGAAAATGATCATGTATACGCCTCATTCGGAATGCAATTATCTGTTCGGCATAGATTCTATGCCGAATAGAAGAGGTGGTGTAGTCCGTTTTAATCGCCATGTATACACTTATTCCGAATAGATTGGGGTTAAATTTAGAGCAGCCGCAGTAGTTTGCCATTGGTCCACTGAGCTCCGTCGGTACTTTGAAGCACACCGAACTTCACCGCTGTCAAGGAAAGTGGATTTATTGCCTTGACGTTGCTGCGCTGTGCTGCTCCTTCTTAATTGAAGGAGCAGGCAGAGAAAAGCTCTCTCCTGCTGTGCTTTCATTAAAATCAAATTTAAAATCCCCGATAGTGATAAGACATCCATTATGTCGCCGCCGGTCCAGAGATGTGTCAGGTGTGCGCGAGAGACATAACGGACACTTTTGTTACTGCCATGTATAAAGTACATTCGGAACACATTTTAGGAACAGATCTATGCCGCATAGAAATCTATGCGGATCAGATGTGCCATGTAAACGCGGCTTGTAAAGGCTATGAGTGATCCCAAAAAGAGGGACAACACGCACACACACACATAGGCCTACAGGCTACACACACACACACACAATACTAGAGGAAAAACGGCACGGAGGTTGCGGTTTATAGATACAATAAAATGATTGGGCTCAGATGGTTTTTAACACTGGTGGTCATGTAGCGACACATTTTAGCAACTTACTTTCTCTCTCTCTCTCTCTCTCTGTCTGTCTCTCTCTCTCTCTGTCTGTCTCTCTTTCCTTCTTTCTTCGATCTTCCGCTTCACTCGCTACTGCTAGAATCAATGTAACTTTGCAACCGTGTAGGGTAGCCTACTGCCAACAACTGCCACACTCGCTGTGTATTTTTCTTTGATGTTGGCTACGTGACGATGTGCCGCGTGCTGCGCAATTGACGTTACGCGCTGTACATTTTCTAAAAGGAGCTACGTAAAAAAATAAATAAAAATTAGGAAAAGGATTTTTATTGCAGCGGCGGAGAAAATTCAGCAGCGGCGCCGCGCCGCTGCTGAATTCTGTGTGAACGTGGGGGAAACACTGATGTAGCTAAGTGACATTCAAAATAAAGGTATACTTTTTTTTTTAATACTTTATTTAAACATGCCAATTACAAAATATAAATACAATTTCAGGTTAAACATCTTTACAATGGGTCTTGCTCGTTGCCCGAGACAATGGCAGCCAGTCTGTCTCTTGTAACATTACCAGGGGTCTGGTTATCTGCTAGGGGGCACGGGGAGGCCATGATGACGTCACAGGGTAGGGTTGTCCCATTTAGTAGGGGATCGGTTAGGGGTAGCAATGAGCATGAGCTATGAGGGTAAGGGTTAGGGTTAGGGTTGAGATGTAGGGTTGAGACAGTGAGCAAAGAAACGGGATTGGGCCTTAGTGTCTATGGGTTGGTAATAACGGTTCTGATGATTTTTCTGATGTAAAAGTAGTCTTTTATTTCCATAATCTTTGTTCAGTGAACGCATAAACCCGTTTTTAGTTAGCAGTTAAACAAAATGCGATCTCTTTGTTTACAGTTACCAACGGCCAACGTTTAAAGACTGATGATTGGGGGTTCGATTCCTTAGTGATGCAAGGTTTTTTCTTTCAGTTTGGACTGCACACACATCGCGAATGACGGATACGCGCACAATGTACACACATCACTGTCTTAACAATTTCTAGGCAACCAAAGTTTAAAGATTGTCAAGTGGTTAACTCTTGAATCACATGTACTAAGACCTGATGGGTTAGTGGTCAGAGAACAACTCATTAACGCGGGGATAAGGGGTTCGATTCCTTAATGAAGCTAGCTTTTTTCTTTCATATTGGACTGGATGTTTGCATGCCATTTTGCGTAACTTGTAGTTTATGATGAAGAAATGTTACTGGGGTTAAGGTTAGGGTAACGGTAAGGGTAAGACACAAAGTGTTTTTGCAACACAATATTTCGTACAGTAACACAAAGTCCAAAGTTTTGATGACTCCAGTAGGAAACTTATGCGTGAGTGCTCACAAAACATCAACAAGTCAGCAGTGTGGTACAGGGTGATCATTTCTGATATACAGTACAAAAGCTGAAACTATTAGCCAGGAGTGGGAAAGATGCAGAGGCAGACGTGGGAAGCAATAAGACACATCAACACACAGTTGCCCGTTGCAAAATGGTTCAGAGTTTAATAGAAATAGTTAGGGTTAGCTGGTATGGCGTTATCTGGTATGGCTATAGTCTAATGTTAGCTTAGATCGTGTTGTTTCGTCATGTTAATCGCTAGTAATAGTAAGTCATTTGTAGAAATATAGCCTATCATCACAGACTGTAGGAATGTCACCCACCCTCCATCGCGAACGACACTGACGCTCGTAATCCTGTAGTGCAAGGGGGAGTTTGTGCACAGATCCCTGTGACAAACGGCTACGCGCACACATGCACACCCATAGCGAGTGACGTAGGACGTAAAGTCCCGCCCCGGGCGAGAGAGTCCGGTCGCCAAACCCCTGCCTGCCCGACCACCTGCCTGTCGTCGAGTCCTTGCCTGTCCGTCTGCCTGCCTGACGCTGAACCCTCGCCGCCCTGTTCCCTAACAACCTGACAGCAAGCAAACATTGAATAAACATTGATTTATTGAACAATGACCATTAGTGGGTGGTGGTGGTCGGGTGGGGGGGAGGGGGGGGCATACAGGGTGGCCAATCAGATTACAGGGGGGGCGGGTGCCCCCCGTGCCACCATGGAAGCCCCCCCACTGGATATGTATATCATTTAAAAAAAAAATCCCCTACGCTGCCAAATTTGTTTCAAAGTGTGCATATTTGTGGGAGTTCTGTTTAACTTGAAGGCTCATTTTTTGCATTGTGCTTGTATTTTCTGTTTTAGATGCTAATACACAGCAGCTCGGGACAGCCGTCACCCAATCCACTTTTGCCCAGGCTGTTCAAAAGTGGCTGCGCTATGCGCCAGGCCGGGCAGGAGGGAGTTGAAGACGTCACGTCAGTGACGTGATGTAATCACGTGACGTGATGTAATCGTGTAATAAAATGTTAGTTTTTTTAACCTTAAACAGTGTGGTGTGGTCCGTGTTTTAGGCTAGGCTATAGGCATACAAGCTTTCAAATTTTACATAACTTTTTAACATCTTGGCTGTAGATAAAGCAGGATATTCATTATAGGCTATTTAATTTAGGGCATTACATTTTCGTATGCCTAGTAATCATATTAATAACGATTGAAATTCCATTGATATTACGTTGATCCTTAGTTCAGTTGAAATTTCAACATTGTTTCAATATTCCTGATAATTGAAATACCATTGAAATTCCGTTGATCTATGGATAGGATTTCAACGTTGTTTCAATATTAAAAAATGGTGCAAAATGATGTAGAATCAACATCAGAGTTCAGATGTTGATTCAATGATTTAATGTTGACAACGGAATGTTGATTTAACATAGTTTCAATGATTGTTTGCTATCTGGGGTCTCTCTACGGGACCGCTGTCTCTCACAAGGGCGCATCCTCACCTGATTTCCCCACTCCGTCGCTGCCCAGCACGGCCAGTTTGATGTCATTCATGTCCGCGTCCAACCGTTAGTTTCGATAACCACAAACTAAATACCAACACTTAACGTCCTGCAGAATACAATAAATCAAACGATTTCTAAAATTAGCTTAGTATTCTTTGACGCTTCAAAAACGACAAAAGGCATATAACAGCCTACACGCAACACAGAGCACTGTCCGGGGTCTGGGCCAGACTGCACTGAGCTGCTCGGGGCTTTTCTCTGTGCGTGTGATGTCACCGCCCAACCCACATGGGCAGGATGACCCACGTGGGCAGGCCCGTCCACACTATCATGGACCGGGTTTCCCCCAGCACTATCTTGTTAAGGCGGCCGCCTTAACAAGACTAGGGCCCCGCCTTGACTACCAATGTATTGAAAAAAAAAAAAAAAAAAAAAGTTTTTTGAGTGTAATTGGTATGGAAGCCCATTCCCGCCACAGGAAAAAAAAAAAACACCACAAACTATCTCATAATTATGAGATTAAAAGTCATAATAACGAGATTTAAAGTCATAATTACGAGATTTAAAGTCATAATTACGAAATTTAAAGTCATAATTACGAGATTTAAAGTCATAATTACGAGATTTAAAGTCATAATTACGAGATTAAAAGTCATAATAACGAGATTTAAAGTCATAATTACGAGATTTAAAGTCATAATTACGAAATTTAAAGTCATAATTACGAGATTTAAAGTCATAATTACGAGATTTAAAGTCATAATTACGAGATTAAAAGTCATAATTACGAGATTTAAAGTCATAATTATGAGATTTAAAGTCATAATAACGAGATAAAAAAGTCATAATAATGAGATTTAAAGTCATAATTACGAGATATAAAGTCATGACAGTAGGCTGCATCTAGATGGTTTACATTAAGATCAGTGTCGTAACGTCATGGAGTTGGATCACCACATTGAGCAATATTTCCAAAGACGATATACAAATGATGAAATTCTGGCAGTATTGGCTGAGGTGCATGGGGTAGTGCTGAGCAAGCGGACACTTGAAAGGATTCTGAGAGAGAAAAGATTGTGGCGCAGGAAGGGCAAGACAGATGTGGCCGAGGTGGCAGCTTTCATTGAAGCGCAACTCCAAACGTCTGGGCAGTGTCATGGCTACCGTTGGATGTACCAAAAATGTTGGATAAATGGCATTATTACCGACAGGGAAACAGTACGTGTTCTCTTGCGGCTGTTGGACAGTGAGGGAGTTGACCTGAGATCAAGAAATAGACTACGGCGGAGAGTATATCACAGCCGGGGTCCCAATTACGTCTGGCACATTGACGGCTATGACAAACTTAAACCGTATGGGATCTGTATAAGTGGATGCATAGATGGTTTTTCTAGGAGACTCATCTGGCTGGAGGCATACAAAACTAATAATGATCCGAACGTGATTGCTGGTTATTTCATGGATGCTGTACTAATAGCTCAAGGTTGCCCTGAACGATTACGGGTAGATTTAGGGACAGAAAATGTTCGTTTGGCCGAAATGCAAAGATTCATGCACTTTTCAGAGGGTCAACTTGAAATCGAACATGTCACATTTGGTCCAAGCACTGGCAACCAGCGCATTGAAAGATGGTGGCTGACATTACGCAGTCAGTGCGCCCAGTTTTGGATGGACTTTTTCGATAAATTGAAATCGGATGGATACTTCGCTGACACCTTCCTGGACAAGTCATTGGTCCAGTTCTGTTTTCTTTCCACAATTCAGGTAAGTTTCACTATTCACTGCTTTCTTTTTGTCTGTGGCTTATTCTTATTTGTATTATTTTATTTTTATTGTTACACTATACTATTGATTTGGTTTTACCAAAAAAGTTAAATACAAGAACCACACATTGCTTTCTGTCTGCAGGAAAGTTTTTTCATGCAATTCATTGCATTTCATTTGTATTCACTTTGAGCCTTGTCTTATCAGGCAGAACTGGAGGAGGTCGCATTCATCTGGAATGAGCACAGGATGCGTCGAGTGCACAACTCACGAAGTCCTCATGGCCGTCCATCCATCATCCATGCAGTGCCTCAACTCTACGGGGCCACGGACTACCTGTATCGCCCAAGTCTGGAGAAGATCGAGGCCTGCTTGGGGGAGTGTGTTTACAAAGACTTCCCATGTGATGAAGATGTGTTTCACATTTGTGTGGGGCTTATGTCTGAGCATGGCCTTGAATTAACTAACGACGTGTACAAGACAGTAGATCTGTATGTAAGACTTAGACAGCTAATTAACAATGAATTGCTACAGCCTTAAAAGCAGGGGTAGTTGTTTGTGCTAGATGAGCTGCAGTAGGCCTAATTCAGCATTAGGCCTACTGCAGCTCATTTAGCAAAACTTAACTTGCACCTATTTGTAACTAGAGTAGGCTTTAACTGGTTCTGCAACAATACAAGCCTAACAATATACTGTGTGTCTTAACCCCTTTTCTCCAATCGTTGTAGTGTCTTTAACATTAAGTTGACATTTCTACTGCAAAAATAAATATATTTGATATAAACATTATACTTAATATATTAATCATGCGTCAATATTGATTATTGGGAAATAACTAAACAGTTAGCCACAATTTAATGAACTTTTATTATTTTATTATCTTCCCATAAAACAGCTTTAGAAAACAACATAAGTATTGCTGGGGATATATATAAGCTGCTGATGGCAGCTGAAACGGCTAAACTATGTATTGGTGGTGATAACTTTAATACATTACATTAATACAATAGTTCATTATATAATTAAATATTTACACATTAAATATAATCTAGCATCTCAAAGTCTCTACATTAAATCACATTACATTATATAATTTCCTATTTACATATAATCCAGCATCTCAAAATCATAAAATTAAGTAATCTCGACATGAAGAGGCTGTTGATGGCATCTGAATCTGCTAAACTATGTATTGGTGGGGATGACTTCAAGACATTTCATTAATACAACAGTACATATAATAACATATTTACATAATCCAACATATCAAAATATGTATATTAAATCTCATTACATTAATACATCAGTACATTATATAATTTCATATTTACATATTACATATTGCATTAAATCATCTTGACATGAGGAGGCTGCTGATGGCAGCTGAATCAACTAAACTATGTCCATTGCCCACACACCACTCTCCAATACTTTGTTCATTTCGTGTCTGAAATCCGGGTAATTGTCATAATCAATTGGCAACTCCAAGTAGCATCCACATGTGTGGGCGATGGGCCGTCTCTGCATACCTTGCAAATTCGTGAAGCTCAAAGTAATGGTCTTACCAAGAAACAAATCAGAGCCAGTGCAAAACCGAAGGAATAGAGACAGGTGCTGTGTGTCAGATTCTCTAAGGTAAGTGCTAAGATGCTTTCCTATGTTCTTCTGCTGGTCGTTCATAGTAGTGGGGTAAGAGATAGACCTAATCACCTTCCTCAGTGTTGGATGAAGATTTACATACGCTTCTGAAATGCCTTCCAAATCTGACCTAAAGGGTGCAAGCACCTTGCTCCACTGCTCTAGGACAAAGGCGGGTTCTTGAACCAGCTTTTGGTGGGCAAGCTCCTCCAAGAGCTGTTCAATATTATCAGCGGTTGGCATTCTTCGACAGCTGTGGAGATCCATTACTTCAATCAATTCTTCCTGATCCACACTTTCAAAATCTGAACGGCAGGATTCAAACACCAATCTCTCTGACTCTGTGACATATTTCAGGAAGCAGTCAACAAGACTACTCTTCACACTTCCCAGGGCAACTTTCTCCAAAATTACTGGGGCTATTTTTATAGGCAGGTACTTCTCTTTTTGCCAACCCATTGCTATTATTCTGCCAATGCTTTCCCACTGCTGCTTACCAAAATCATGGCGTAGAAAAGGCACCTTGAAAGCATTTCCTAAAGTGCATTGCTCATAAAAGTCCAGCCAAAATTCAGTTAGCACATCCCTTAACACGCCACCTTCATCAACTGCCATTTCCAAATTTCCATTGGGAAGAATTACTTGGATGAAAACATCATCTCGCATGACACTCGCGTCCAAAAAATGTGTGATTAGTTCTCTCAGGATCTGCCCACGGTGAACAACAATTATTCTCTTTGTTCTTTCACTCTGATCAATGGGCACATGAGCAATATCTAGGGTCGGAGTAGATGAACTTGATGCCCGAGGAGACGTTTGTAAGGTATCATCAAGGCTAACCCAGTCCAGATCATGTAGGTGTCCTTGGAAAAAGGTAACTGTGCCACTATTCTCAAAGTCATCTACAGCATTGGCGGCATCAACTTCGCTCACACTAGCCAAATCTGTCATTTCAACAGTGGAGCAATCGAAGGGCTCAGGATCACTGTTTGTATCAGACAGGACATTGCTGCTACTAGCATATACCACATCTGCGGTTTCCTGACCTTCAGCTAGAGGTAAACTAGGCCTAGGGGGGTTGGGTGAGGCTGCAAGCTGATTCTCACTGCAACCATCCCTCTTGGTTGTTGCTAAGTAAAAGCGTAAAATGGGCAGCTTTGTTACTTCATAAAGATCCCCAACTGTAGTCAGGGGATCTAACGGGCGCTCCTGAAAATCAGTTAGTTCAATCGCAAAATCTTGAACATTTCCTTCTGCATTTTTCTGACCAGGGAAAAACAGGTTTTTGGCCTGTTCAATTAACTGATCTTTACAACAATTCTTGGACACAGAGATTTTCCTGGTCCCGCCCCCCTTTTTGGCCCTCATTTGTAAGAATTTCCCGTCACGGAAATTCAACCAGCCAATTTCAAATTTACGCTCTTTCTTCTGAGCATTTTGACATGGTAACTTCTCAGACAAGTGTTCACGATCGTCACTTTTTGCTAACTTGGCTTTCAGTCGCTCAAAAAGTTTTGATTTGCGGGCAACAGGATTCTTCCCCTTCAATCTGCAATATCCAAGGACAGCCAGTCGGTCTCCATATGATGGTAGATACTCGGTTAACTGGTCGTCATTCATGAGCAGGAGGACATTGGGATCGATCTTAAAAAAAGAGGAAATCACACACACACAGCCACAAAACAAATATAATTTAACATAAACAGAAGCAGTAATTAAAAAAAAAATCAAAAAATGCATAAACACACAATTTAGCCTATCTTTCCCCCATTAACAGACTAGTTACCTTATCGTTTTCCAGTTGCTTTATGTTTTCTTCTGGTACATTCCGCGACCTCAAGAACTCGCACAACTCATCCATCCTGTGAGAGGCCAACACAAATATTTAACGAACGGAACAGAGGCCAACTACATTGTGATGCATTGAGCACATGGATGAGCTAACATTATGCATTGTACATATTTATAATTCGAAATTCGTCCCACGCCGGGCCATTTTTACTTACTACTAGCGCCACAAGAGGGGTCAAATGACCCCTAAGTCATTTGAATGAGAGGCTGTGCATTTGCACATAATGATCACTAGGTGGCGCCAATGAGCCAATGAGCTAAATGTACATATATGAAGTACAAACAGCCTATATTTTCACTAAGGGTTTAAGATTGAATGATGCAAATAAAGTAATTAAATTAATTGAGATATGCCTATATTGTTATCGTGGATATTTTCTCAAGACCACTCCATTCCATCAACTTTATGAACCAGCAGTTGGCTGAGTGGTTTAGGCCCTGCAATACGGGCGACCTGAGTTCGCGTCCTGTACGTCATTTAATTCTTCTTCCTTTATATCAGAGAAATTAGGCTTAACAATTTACTTTTTATGTACTCAGAATTCGAACACCACTACAAAATGGCGAGCATCCTATATAGTGCACTATATCCGTGATAGGGAACGATTTCGAACACTTTGAACTAGTTTAAAAAGAGAAAACATTTTGACTAAAAGTAATGACTAAAAGTTGACTACAATTTAAGGACTTTTTGTCGACTAAAACTAGACTAAAACTACAAAGGAAAACAATGACTGAAATGTGACAAAATCTAAAATAGCTGACAAAATTAACACGGTGCTAATACTAGAACTAGCTAACATAGCTGCAGCAGAGTGCTTTTTCAAAGGAAACATAAACCAGATGAAAAGACGCTGAATTACTGAATATAGGCTTAAAAGAGCATCTCTACAAATTCGGTTACCTTGCTGTTTCGCCTTGCGAATAGGAGGATGACCGAGAGAAGTGATGACTTGCAGGTTCATCAGCCTCAGGTCCGAAATGATGGCGCCGACTGGTAGCCTAGTAGCGCGTGCCGCTCTGTCGTGCCGATTTCGAACTTGAAGGAAGTGAGGTCAGGGGGCAGGCTAACCGTCGAAAATCTCGTAATTATGACTTTAAATCTCATTATTATGACTTTTTTATCTCGTTATTATGACTTTAAATCTCATAATTATGACTTTTTTATCTCATAATTATGACTTTAAATCTCATAATTATGACTTTAAATCTCGTAATTATGACTTTAAATCTCGTAATTATGACTTTAAATCTCGTAATTATGACTTTAAATCTCGTTATTATGACTTTTAATCTCATAATTATGAGATAGTTTGTGGTGTTTTTTTTTTTTCCTGTGGCGGGAATGGGCTTCCATACTAGTCGATCGCGAAGGGGTGAAGAAAAAAAAAAAAAAAAAAAAAAATTTTTTTTTTTTATTTTTTTAATGAAATTAAATTTGCGCGGTAGCATATACGCGCGGTAGCGCATGTGCTGTTAACAGCAGTTGAAAGCCGTCAACAGTAGTTACACACTCCTAAACGTTGGCATGGCTGAGGGGAAACAAGCTAAGACCTACCATTTTCACCCTGAGTGGGAGGAAGATTATTGATTATCGTTGAGAAGGTGCCGTGCGCAGACGGAATGAAACCCCCATTGAAGTCCGTAGGTTCACGATACAACCCCCCCCCCCCCCCCCCCCCCCCCCGGTCAACAATTGTTCTCTACCCCCCCCCCCCCCCCCCCCGGCTTGAAGGTAGGTTTGCTGGTAGATCTCGGGAGGTTGGCTACTTGAAAAGTAGATCTTGGGTCAAAAAAGGTTGGGCACCCCTGGTCTAATGTTAGCTTAGTTTGTGTTGTTTCGTCATGTTAATCGCTAGTAATAGTAAGTCATTTGTAGAAATATAGCCTATCATCACAGACTGTAGGAATGTCACCCACCCTCCATCGCGTACGACACTGACGCTCGTAATCCTGTAGTGCAAGGGAGTTCGTGCACAGATCCCTGAGACAAACAGCTACGCGCACACATGCACACCCGAGTGACGTAGGACGTAAAGTCCCGCCCAGGGCGAAGTGGCGTCGATTTAGAGAGTCCCGGAGATCAATAGGTAGACGGCGGAGAGAACCGGGCTTAAGCCCGGGGCTTGAAGCAATCACGGTATTATTCTCAATATTATTCTCGCGTTAGATACAATTCCCTCCCTTAAGCGAGAGCAGGTCCACTGCTGATAGGACCAGGGAAGAGGTTGTCACACTGTAAAAAATAAAAAGTTGGGCAAACTCAAAATTGCAAGGCAACTTACTGCAATCAATTTTTGAGTTTTGTGCCCATCAAAAACGTGATTTTCTTCTTTAGACAAACTTGAAAGTTAGAGTTATACCAACTAAGATTTTTATATTTTACAAACTCAAAAAAAGAATTCAGGGGTGTTAACTTAATATTTCAAATGAAGGTTAATATTATTTAAAAAAATAAAATTTCAAAGAATGCAAAACGAGTTTTAAGTTCACTTCATTAAAATTAATAATTTGAAACTTCCATTTTACATTTCTGAATGCCAGACAGCAATAGAACAAGCAACATGTAGCTAGTTCAGCAGCAGAGAATCGCTGTCTAAATGCAGCAAACCAAAGGGCAGAACAAGTTTGACATTATGGTCAAACTTGTTCTGCACGAGACAGGAGCCCAGGTTAAACGGTGACGCAACTCTCGTGCCTCATACACCGCACGATCCCGAGAGCTGCCATTATTTAACACACATCCGCAAGACACAGCGCACCGCACAACAAACCAACGGACATGCAAGTCTCGGTAACGGTGGCGGCAACACTACGCACAATAAACAACACACAAACAATAAAGACCCCAAAACCGTTAACCCAACTTAACCTAACAGAAACAAATTGACAAAAGGCAATAAACCCCTTTTTCCCAACCGGCATCAGGAATACCCAGACTCCCCGGGGGGTAGTGTCGAAATGCGCATGCGCACCGTAGTTGGCCCAGCCTCAGACAGAGTCTGACTTAAACCTGTGTGTCTTGCTAACAAAGAGACTACAGTGAGCCCAACTCTTGACCCAAAACTCAACATTGTTGGTTGGACTAAATTGCATTGCACAGTTGACTAAATTGCATTGCACACTTTTTACCTGAAGCGGTCTCGCCCGGCTTCAGGTAAAAAGTGTACTAAAAACACCAACAAGAATGGCTCCCCACGCCAAAACGATAAAAAGGAAAAAGAAAAGCAAAACACAGAAAAGAGTGGAAAAGGGACTTTAAATGGATAGACAGTATTCGAGAAGATGAGTTCAAGGCGAACTGTACAGTATGCAAACGTCAATTTTTGGTCAGCCACGGTGGTCTGACAGACGTAAAAAAACATGCTTCTGGTGAAGCACACAAGAAGAACGAGACCCAGAGGAGAAATCAGGGAGCTCTGACACAGTTCCTTGTCCGACAAGCAACTCGAAAAGCTTAACATGGTATGTCAAATAACTAAGCATGTTTGTTGTATGCTAGTAGTAGGCTAGACGATTGGATAGGTCTACGAGTGTGAGAACAGTCAGCATCTGCGTGAGCAGAAGAAGACTCACTACTGTATGGCTTTGTAAAATGGAAATGGTCTGAAATGAGGTCAAGGAGAAGTATAGGCTATATGATTTGAACATTTGTCATTTAAGGCTTAATAAATGGGATAGCAACATTTTAGCTCTGCACAGATCCAAGTAATGTATACTTTACATTTCAGACTATTTTCCAAATCATACCTTTATTCACACTTTGTGTTGTCAATTCATGCTGCTAAATGTTCAATATAATTAAGTATCAACACTGTGCTATTTTCTTTTTTAATAAGACCAACTGAATCATATTGTGTAATGCAAGTAGATATCATATAATTAATAATATAAATAAATATTGCATACTTACATACTTACAACTTTTACACACCTCAAACAGCTCATGCATGTATAACAGTGGTTCTCAACCACTTTGACACGCTGTGACAATCAACCCCATCACGGGGTAGCTTGTCACAGTGTATGGTTGTCCCTATAGTTAATCTATAACCAACCCCTCAGCAGGAAATGTGATAAAAAAACTTTTGTAACTTTCTTGTTTTTTAAGCTAGAGAGTTGATACATAAAATAAGTTTTAAATTGACTATAAATACAATCTCTAATATTCAAGGCCATTATATTTGTTTTAAACCATTTAATATAAACCATGATTAACTTAACATGTATCAACCAACCCCCAAAAAAGTAACTTAACGTGTGACAACCAACCCCCAAAAAGTGACCTATACCTAGAATGTAGCATACTTTTGCTGGCTACACAGGTGTTGTCATGGCTTTGGAGGCACAGCAAGTTTATGTTTACAGTTTGTGATATTTCTATATTTCTTTTGCACTAAGTGCTAGTTTACATTTCATGTTTTTGTTCCAATTTGTGGTATTTTTTGCACTGTTTTCGTTTACAGTTAATTTAAGTGCTTACAGTTTGTGATCAATTTTGCACTAGGGTTTTTTATACTTTTGTTAGGCCTAAGAGGCCAAATGTTTGCACTACTACTGTTCCATTAAGAAACGCAATACTACTGTACCATTAACCCATTCAGGCCTGAGAAGGGATTTTACAGCTAAAGCACTAAAATAAGGGTTACAAAAATGTGATCCAGTCCTTAAAGAATTAAGAAAATGTTATTTTGCACAAAAAATGAATTCTTCAATGTTCACAAAACTCACTTACTCATTCACCCACCCACCCACTCTCTCCCCTGCCAGCATGTAGCATATTGAACATTTTTAATTACATGTTTAATTACATTTTTGTATTCAGTCCAGACTACTTTTCTTATTGAATAAATATGTTTGATAATTAATTCTGTTGTCTGTTAATTTTTTCACCTTTCAGAAGAATACAGAGAGTCTCACTCACATTATTGCATGTTTATTTCACGGATATGGAATTTTGGTTCAAAGTTACTGAATCGAATCGTGGTTTACAGAATCGAATCGAATCGTTCCAAAAAAAAAATTTGTCCTTGAATCGAATCGCCAACTACTGAATCGTTAATCGAATCAAATCGTCTGAAGCCAAAGATTCACACCCCTAGTACGCAAGGTTTTATAAATCTGAATATTTTTTGGCGCACGCAAAACTTGGCTTTTTGGTGTACGTACACTTTTAGTAACGATCCCACGCACAGTTTTATAAATGAGACCCCAGGTCATCATGAGCTACAACCTCCAGAATACATTCTCTGAGACTGAGTTTGTTGAAAATTCTCATAACTACTCCTATGACAACAGCTGAAGCTGAGAGATGTTTCTCAACCTTGAAAATAATCAAGACATTCCTGCGAAATTCAATGGGCCAGGAACGTCTGAATGCACTGGCCATGCTCTCCATGGAGAGGGAACTAGTCCTCAACATGCGTGATTTCAATGAGAAAGTCATTGACCGCTTTGCTGCACTGAAAGAGAGACAAGCAAAGTTTCAGTACAAGTAATACATTACTTGTACTGAAACTTTGCTTGTCTCTCTCTCTCTCTTGTCTCTCTCTCTCTCTGTCCCCCAATCCCCCCTTCTCGTGAGGATGGACACTGCGTTACAGCGGCCCTCACAACCCCCCCCCCCCTTCCCTGACGATGGACACTGGGTTACAGCACCCTCACACCCCCCCCCCCCCCCTTCCCTGACGATGGACACTGGGTTACAGCGGCCCTCACAACCCCACACCACCATCCCACCCCTTTCAAGTGTATATTGTATATAGTTCTCTGCAAACCTATGGTGGCATCATGCCTTCAGTGTGTGTATTGTATATAGTTCTCTGCAAACCTATGGTGGCATCATGCCTTCAGTGTGTCTTGAACAACCTCACATAAAAGGTTGCACATATTATATTGATATTTTATCGTATATTTCTAAATGCATACCTAACTGTAGATAGATTTATGAGTGAAGTTACCAACACAATAGATTGTCCGTAACACACTCACCCCTTTTAGAATCACATTCTCTCACTCACTCTCTCACAAACACACATACAGATAGAGACAGAGAGAGAATGTTAACTTGTGTATACTTCCCAATTATTATTGATGTATTTGCACTTTTAATCTTGCTGAATTTTAGGTAAATAAATAAAATCATCCTCAAGGAAATGTTCTATTTTGTCTTTATTATTTTGTCAGAATGAACCAGAATGCTTCGTTTTTATATGAAAAACACAAAAGAATCTTTGGGGGGAGGATGCCCCCAGACCCCCCTACAGGGGTTTGGTTTACAAACTTTCTGCCCCCCCTAAAATAAAATTCACCAGCCGCCACTGCTGGTGAGTGTGCACAGCTCGCCGAAGGCGGTCGTCTGCAGCTCGTCGCACACCCCATCAGTCTCCTCCGGTGCGGGCCTAGATGATCGGCCACCCAGGCAGACCTTGTCGAGGTGTTTCTGACGGTTGCATTTCTGGCACGTCTTGCCATACGCGGGGCACTCGGCGCACCACTGAGGTGTTTTGCCATGGCCTGCCTCACCGCAGTAGGTGCACGTCCCCTCGACCTTGACCTTGGATTCCTCCGCTCTGGCGCCAACTCTGCCGCGGACGTCCTGCTGCTTCCCCCGTCGATATGAGCTGCTCATAGTGTCCGTGCTCTGAGGGTCAAGCAGGCGTGACGCTGAGCGCTTTCCTGACTCTTTGGCTTCGACTTATCATCGACGAACTGTATTTCTTGGTCTGCTATGCCACGGGCAATCACATCGCGCAATATTTCCTCTGTGAAGTCGTTGACCTGGTCACACCCCTCCTTAGTGCATGTAATTTAGTATTTACACGTGCCTGCCTGCCCTTTTAAGTGAGCATGAAATGATCGGATGGGCTCTTCGTGTCCCTGTCGCATGTTAGATAGGGCCACTCGAGCTACCATTGTGTTTTCTGCACGGACAGAGAGTGTCCTTATGGCAGAGAGAACGTCCTTTTCATCACTGTCCACTAGGCTTTTGCCTGCAGCACAGGTGAGGTCTTTTCTCAGATCCTCCTCACAGCACTCTAGCAGTTGTGTGACAACATCTGATCCAATTAGTTTAGTGCCCCTCTTGTACTCACCCCAGCGGGTTAGGAAGTATGACCAGGTCTCGGCTGTTCCAGCCAACGCTATGGACGGGGCGCCTGAGTTTCTCCATTTTGGCATTTGCGAGCGGTTCCCTGGGGGCTGCAGCGTGTGTGGTCACGTGTATGTTCAGCATGGCCACCACCACTGCTGCTTCTGAATGTGTAGCCACATAGTCACACTCCTCGATAGGTCAAGGCACATTCATCCTTGGTCGCACAGTTTTGTATTTTTGTTTCTTTTTTTTCTCGATGATGCGCTCGTATGGTTCCCGGGCGACGTCACTTGTAAATACACTTGTTTGACTGCATTCTTTCGCGACGTCGGGGATGTCTGCTTGGCTTTATCCAGATGTTTGATTATAAATAAGAACAACTTTCCATTTGTTCACTTGCTTAAATGAACGATAGCAGTGAAATGACAATAATCAAACATGTTATGAGCAGCGAAAAGTGCTGGTATGTTTACATCCAAATAGAGTCATTAACTTCCTGTTCCGCTATATGCAACAACATAGAGGACCGTAGTGCAATATTCCCTATATGTGCCGTCCTTTTATTTGTTTATTTGTTTATGTGTGTGTGTGTTTTACAGGCCTGGGCGTGCAAAGGGTTAGTAGCCTAGCGAGCAAGCTCCCCCCCTGACCACGGTTGTCGTGGGTGCCAGCCACTGATGCCAGCCATCTCCTTGGATGACACCTGTTTGTTATGAATTGTAAATTAATATAATTGTTTGCGGGAAACTCACATCTCCGTCTCATTGACGAAACTGCGTATTTTTGGAACCCGGGTTTAATTTTACACTAAAAAGACAGTTAGATAGTCCTTGAATATAACATTTTCAAGCTGGCGTTGTCGACATCGTTAGTTGCAGCTAGACACCCCAGTAACATTTTGAATATGGATATTGAGACGCCAATCAAGATGCTGATGCAGAAGGATCACCATGTCTGCAGTGCTCATTTTGATAAGGACGACTTTGTCATTCCTTAAGCCCACTTCCGACCAAAGATTTGCCTCGCAACGACTTGCAACAAGACTGTTTTGGAACGTCGCAGGGGAAAAGTTGCAGCAGTGTGAACTGGTCATTGCAGTGTGGCTGATGCCGTTGCAAGGAGTCGCCAGAGATTGAACATGTCAAATCGCCAGGTCCAGTTTTATGCCGCCTTCAAAGCAGCTTGGAGGTTCGGAAGCTGTTACGTGTCTTTACGTAAACCTTCCCTTCTTCTGAAATAAGAGTGTTCAGGAAACGTTCGTAGACTATGACATAAAACTGGAAAAACAGATTGTTCGTGAGACTAGACTTCATAACAAGTATGGATGCCCGCATGGACCTCTTTGCGCTAGTTTACTGAATCAGATGAACAAGTTATTAGAACTGCTTGCGATGGTTGAACATGAGGGAGAATTTATCAGTTAACGTTTTTAATTTTAAGGTATAATGTATCGTAATGCAAATGTTAGACTGGGTGTTAAGTTCGCCTCTTAGTGCTTGATGCAAGTTCACTTTAGTCTATCAATGAAATGGGCAGCCATTGTTGTGACGTCAACTCGGAGGCTCGGGTTGCTCTACTTCCGCACGAAGTTCCGAGGGAAATCTCAGACTTAACAGTGTTCAAGGCGATTTCCTCTGATCTTAAGGTCCCAACCTCCGAAATTCCTGGAAACTCTGACTGTTTTGAAGGCACCATTAGAAAACAACGACGTAGCTATTTCTCTACAGCCAAACAGGACACAGCACAGAACAACTTGTACGTCACAGACTTACTCCGTCCCGGTCCCGTCCTGTCCACAGAACACGTTATCTATAACCGTTATTATGGTTACATGCAGCTAGGGCTGAACGATTTCAGGAAAAGATTGCATTGCGATTTTTCTGGCAGATATTGCGATTTCGATTTTCTTCACGATTTTCTTCAAATCAAGCTTCAGTGCAATATTCATTATGTACAGTAATATTTACAAACATGACATCATACCATTAAAACATTACATGCCATTACTCTAATGTAAGAATGAAAACTAAAGTTAAGAATTTATTTTAAATGTATTTATTAAGAAACATAAATGTAAACTAAAGTCCTTGACCAATTGCAGTTGTTACAAATGAACTAAAAGAGCCATCTTTGACTGTCTTAACTTAGAAAAGTACTACTACTTTTTAAGACAGTCAAAGATGGCTCTTTTAGTTAATTTGTGCATTAGAGTATAACAACAAAGGGAGAGACGTCGGAGAACCCAACGCAGTCTATGCATAATATTGTAATGACCACGGAAGAGGCAGTGAATGAAGTATTGAATAGACAGAGATTCATTAGATAGGCCTACCTAATAAACCGTTGGAACACACAAGACCGGAAACATAGCAACTCCGGTAAGCAAACCCCGAGAAGCCCAATCCCTATGAGAGCTCCCCGCGCTACGGCCGTCCGGCGGTGCACAGAGCTTTTGGCCGTGATATTATATATACAAATATTATATCACGATACTATTATATAGAGCTCCGGGAGTCGCAAACGGCAACATTCACTTTCTCCTCCATGCTGCAGTTCACCCCGGACTGAACTGCACTGAGTTTGACGGTTGAACGCTGATTGGCTGTTACGTTACACATGTGACTCAGTGGCCACGCTGTTGAACGTATGTTAACCATTGCAACGCCGGTAAACAAACGCCGGTAAACAAACCCCTCGAAGAGAGCTCCCAGCCCTACGGCCATCCGGAGGCTCACTCAGCTTTTGGCCATGATATTATATATAAAATTATATTATATTAATTCGCCCGATTCGCGTCTCTACGTTGACGCGTGATGAACGCACAGTAAAACCGAAAAAAACTTGTCTTTGGCGATCCTGAGATCGCGTTGTCTGAAATGATTTCGATCAGAAAACGATAAATCGTTCAGCCCTACATGCGGCCATTCCAAAATTCCCCCATTCAGACACCTTTTAGTAGGCCTACCATTGGGGGATCATTAATATTTCGTTCACATATGTTGAACCAAAAAGTAGCCATTTCAATATTATTTATCTGTAATTTATTTGATTGATTCCAAATTTTGGAAAAAAATTAAATAAAACTGAGGGGCTAAAATCCCCCGTTCGTCACGACGCAGGCTTTCTTGGTTCACTGGAGAAGGCAGCTTTAGAATAATTTGCATATTCCAGAATGTTTTTAATTTTTTATGAATGAAGACACCCGCATTAACTATTTAGTGCAAAAACGCCAACATATTCTTTATTTGGCTGACCACTTGTTTTTTCAATCCCGACAAAAGCATCCTAAGGAGGGTTCCTCTGCATCTCTCTCGTAGATTGCACCATCTTTCAACGTCTTTGTTTAATGGGTTTACATGATCAGCAGCTCGTGGTTTCACTTTCTCTCCAGTTAGAACTGCGTCGCATTTACATCAGAATGAAACCCAATAAACCGGCAATGTGTGTAGGGTCCGGGAGGGTAAATTGGGGTGCTAGCTCAAGCAACCTAATCGCAAACCTAAGTTAGGCTACTTCTTAGCGTGATGCTGATGCTGTTGCGACTCTCAGCTGTGCCAGAGCGTTCACAGTTGCTAGGGAAACCACCTGACGTCCGCGCCCGGTGCGGCAGTGTGAACTGCCCAGTTTTTAGAACGTCGCAGCCCGTCTCGTCGCAAGGAGTCACAAGGAGTTGCTAGTTGCAAGTCGTTGAGAGGCAAATCTTTGGTCTGAACTGGGCTTAAAAGAGCTGCTAACCCCAAAGAACCCAAAGAAAGGGTAATTGAAGAAGAATGCTATTCCGTGAGTGCAGCCAGGGCAGCCAGACTGCGGGTATAAGGTACACAGCTGTGGGGGGGCCCAAGGCAACAATTCTCCACCTCCCCCGGTCAACAATTGTCCCCCCCGTCAACAATTCTGTGCAGGGGGCTGGTAGGGGGAATTCGGAGAGGGGGGGGGTCATCAGCACCTCTTGTATACAGGGCCCAGAATGTGGTGCTTCAGCCCTGAGTGCAGCAAGTTGCTACGGAACACGTGGGAAAATCCAAATGTGTATACTAGGCCCCTTCAGGGTTTCAAACCCCCCCCCCCCCCTCCAAAAAAGACTGAAAGACCCCCAAAAAAATATTCCAGGTGAGGTGTGGGGTGATTTTGTCCTGCTAAACAACCAAGGGTAAACAGACAGAGTCGTTTGATAGTGCTGAAATCATGCTTTAATAAATCAGTTATGCATACAACTCAAGGAGGACTTATATAATCACAATTCTACATCAACATGATAATTAAATCGAAGTGCAGGGCTCCACACTATTACATTTGCTTTTGTTTACACAGCAGGTGTCATCGCTGTGGTACATTTGCATTAAAGAAAACCCTGACTAGCGACAGGTGAAAGGCTAAAAGCTAGAAACACACACACACACACACACACACACACACACACACACACACGTTACTGAGCAATCCTCCTAGAGAGAGCGCTGCTTCTGCACACAAGTGCTGGGTTTGTTTTTATCTTCCTTTCGGCCAAAACCCAGTCCTCCTTTGCCAGAAACGCACAATAAAATGATCTAACGTCCAAAGTGCAGGCCGCTCACACTCTGGGCATGTCATTCAAATGGTGGTATGACACGGTCAGTATGAGCACAAGACCAGTTCATGCTGCTTACATGAGGGTAATATGCAAACAGCACTCAGGGTCTTATGCTCATGTTACAGTTCATAGATACTGTAATATCACACGCAGAGGCATGTGCATATTTAGAGTTTTGTCTCTGAATCTTGTTCATAACGTCAACAGGGAGCCTCACTACCTGTTGAGGCAATCTTAAGACTTCAACTTATTGTTGAGGCACAGTGTTTTAGTTTCTTTGTTTCCATGGGTATTCGTTTCATTTGAAACTTTCCCCTTTGAAAAGATTTTGTTGCTTTTGTTTCAGTTAATATTGTCATAAATAACAATTCATTCATTTTTCATAACCGTTATATTCGGCTATATACATTATGTACACGTCCCAGAAAAGTGGTTAAAAAATCCTAAGTCATAATTATCCAATATGGCACAGTTTATAACAACTTTAGACTTTTGTCTAGTTTGGCATAAATTAATGTCAAGTTTGGTATAAAAATAGTTCATATTTACAAGAACAGAAATTCAGTTCTTTATCAAGTAAGAATATTTGTGCTTATTCAATAAATAAAAAGGCTGTGAAGGAGGGGAGGGAGACAGTGTTAAGGTGTTACATGGACCAGATGTGGACGTTAACAGCTGCAGAGTCGAAGCCAAACTCGTTGGAGAGCCTGAGGGTGTGGGCTTCGGCCTCCGTCTCCTTCAGAGCACAGATCTTCAGGGAGGTGTGCAGGTCGCAGCTCTCCACATGTGTTTCTCTGTTCCATGTAAGTCTCCTGGTTGAGACCAGAGACACCTGCACATGGAGGTTGAACATCAGTTTAATGCTACGGTAGGGAATAGACGTAATCTAAATAAGAAGCTGCAACTGAAACCACAATTTAGAGGACAATACCAGTCAGGTGATCAAACAATTTTTACCGTTAACCTGGCTTCAAGATGACATCAATTACAAAAATTACTTAAATGAACAAATGTAAATAATGGTAATTTGCCAATCAGGTTATGTAAATTCAGCCAACGAATAATATATGAAGAGGGTAATAAGGAGCGTACTAACCGTCTTGTTGTTGTGCAGCTACTGGGGTGTGGGCTGTCCTGTCATCTCACAGCTGACTTTAATGTATTCAGAGGGAGTAGGGGATTTGGCGCTTTGCGGGGACTTGACTTGTGTGGGGGACTTGATCGGTTCAGGGGACTTGAGTCTTTGGGGTGACTTGATTGGCTCAGGGGACTTTGCTAGTGGAGATTTGGCCTCTGGTGAAACAACCCTAGGCGAAGCTATTACTTTCTCCTTAGATACAACCTTGCGGATGGTCAAGGTGAAAGAGGCTTCCTGTTTCCCTGCAGGATTCTCTACCAGCAGAGTGTAGCTGCCTTCATCAGACATTTGAACAGAAGAAATCTCAAAGGTAGAGCTTTGCTGAGTAGAGGCAATGTGGTGTTGGGCAGAAGATGCTATAGCAACCCCTTCACGAAGCCAGGTTATAGAAGGTGTTGGATCACCTTCAACATCACACTCAAAGACGGCAACGTCTCCCTCTTCCACAATGACAGATTTTGGTTTCTTCAAAATCTTGGCTGGAAGTCTAGGCTCCTCCCTTTTCTTCTCAACAACTGTGATGGTTTCCTGGACAGTTTCATGTATAGTTTCCTGGGCAGTTTCCTGAACGGTGGTCTTTGAAGAGGAGACATGGTACACCTCCGTCGTGGTCATCTTGGGGAGATGAACGGATGGTGGCTCCTCCTCCTTGCGGAATGAAGAGAAGGCATCGTATTCTGTTCCGGATACATCCAGTGTGGCGTAGTCTGATGTCTCTCCTTTGGCATTCTTGCATACAACACGGTAGGTACCAGCATCCTCTGTAAGACACTCAATGATCTGGAGAGTCAGCATACCACTGTTGTTGCTCATGTGGTATTTCTTACTCTGGTGAATCAGGTGTCCATCATGGAACCACATGATTTCAGCCGCAGGTTTTGCTTGGATGTTGAGGGTAAACTTGGTGTTAGAGCCGTAGGGGATGCGGTGTGAGCGCATCCTGATGGTGACACGTGGGGAGTGGTCCAGACTGAAAGGGGTCTGACTCACCACATCTACCTTACGTTCCACTGACCTCCTCTCTGACCTTAGAGCCTGCTTCCTCTCCTCGTACCGCGACAGGAAGTCGACTTTAGGAAAGGTAACATCTGATTTGGAAGCCCTATCAGGGGAATGGGATCTCCTCTCAGGCTCAGGTGGAGGAAGCTTCTTGATTGGTTTAGTTATAAATGCAGAGGCTACTGAGGAGATGTACTCCGATTCCACTGCTTCAGAAACTTTGGAGGTGGTAACAGTTGTCTCTTTTCTGGAGACTCGTGTCTTATCCTCAAATTCCATGTGCTTGAGCTGGCTTTTGTAGGAAGTGATTCTCTGGTTGGTTTTGTGTGGCCGCAGCAGTTCCTGGTCCTCCTTCTCCTCATGGACCCGTTGCTTTTGTCTGGGAGGTCTGAAAGTTGCTGTGTCGTGTCTCTGGCGCAGGTCCACATAGCTTGGGCCTGCTTCATATTTAGATGGGATGCGATAAGAGTCATACCTCTTTACCTCTTCCTTGTCTTCGTCATCGGTGTAGACTCTTCTAGGAGAGGAGGGGCGCAAGGATGACAGCTCAAACTCTATCGGGGGGAAGCTGGGGATAAGGCAAGAGCAGTCAAGTTCATCCTCGAGAAGAAGCCTTTCCTCCTCAGTTCTCTTCATTGACAGATACTCATTTACTGGCAGCAGAAGCTCCTCATCAGAGAAGTCTCCCAGAGATCTTCTCCTGATCCTGTTGTACGCCTCCATCTCAGGGGATGGAGTGCGGTGCCTGGCAGGCCTCACCGTCTCCAGGTCGTCCTGGCTGACGGACGGGATGCGCCACTTAGGCTTGTACTGGTCTTTAATCCTTGGCAACGGCACTTCGTAGAACTGATCCCACCTGGAGAGACGGATCGGCTTCAGCCTCTTCTGCGAGATCTTGTCCATGGGCTCAGGGAACTCGTACTGATCACGCAGCTTCTTGTACCACTTCATGTCGGAGAAAGGCTTGAAGTGTTTGATCTCTACATCCTCTTCCAGGGCAGCTGGGTTGATGACGCGAGGGGCCGGCACATCGTATGGCATGCGCATCCTCTTCTCATTTACCCTCTTTTTCTTTTCCGCTTTCTCCTTTTGTATCTCAGCCTCTGTCTTATCACCCTTCTTTGTTGTCACGGCAGGTTTGAACATGATAGCAGCTTCTCTGACTGCCTGCATGGCCACAGGTGGCAGAGGCATCACTTCAGTGCCAGATAGAATCTGAGACAGCCTCACCTTCTTATCCAAGGCCACCTTCACAGCCAACTTCTTCTTGTCCTTCTCACTCATCTCAAACTCCTTCTTTACATGAGTGACATGTTCCACCTTTAGGGTGGCTTGACAGCTAGCAGATCCAGCGGAATTGGTTGCAGTGACTCTGTACACACCAGAGTCTTCAGGGAGAGTGTCTTTTACGTGCAGGATGAAGTAATCCAGGCCCTCATGGACAACCTCAATAGACGGGCCAAAAGCTAGTGGTGTGCCGTCCTTCTCCCACATAAGCTCAGGCCGGCCAGAAACTCGGATCTCAAAGCGTGCATTCTGGCCCTCCCTGCAGTCTACATTAGCAAGCAGGCGCTTGAACATGGGCCGCAGGGTGAGGTCTGCTTGCTTGGGTCGAGGAATAACAGTTACACGAGCCTTGCAGCTGTCATCCCCATACGTGTTACGAGCCACAACACTGTACTCTGCATCGTCATCCATATCCAGTTTGTGAATGATGAGCTGGTAAAGACCCTTGTCATTGATGAAGGTGTATTTCTTATCATCACTTCCAGGGTTAAGCTTCTGTCCAGATTTATGCCAGATAACGCGAGGCTCAGGGTGCACGGTGATGGTTACACCGAAGCGCAGGTCCTCTCCGATGTAGGCGGTGCGATTGACCAGAGGCAGGGTGAACTCTGGGGGCTTCTGCAGCATCCTGGCAGTGTCAACTCTCCTCTTCACCCTCTTCACTACACGGGTGGTGAAGAAGTCACGGTAAGATCTGACACCATTGATGAAGAGCTCAGCATAGGCACTGTCCTCTCCATACTCGTTAACTATCTTGCATCTGTAAGTACCGTCATCAGACCTTGTGACCTTGTTAATGGCGATAACAGCAAGGCCATCCTCATAGTCGATCTCAAACTTCTCCCCAGCCTCAAGCTGCCTGACACCACAGTACCAGGTCACCTCAGTGGTGCTGTCATAGTTTTCAATGTTGCACGTGAACTTGACGTTGTCTCCTTCGTTGACAACAGAATGGCTGATCTGCCCTGCTACAGGGCCATGCTCGAATGGAGCGATTTTCACCTTGGCAACAAAGACTCCTCTCTGGGATCGGATGGAGCCGCCACTGGCCACGCGAGCAGCAGAGACCACCGTGTTCCACTCTTTCCTCACCATGGCCTGGTAGTATCTCTTATGCCTGCTGGTCTGCATCAGCCTGGTGCTCAGCTCCTCCTCTGGTCTCTTCAACCAGGGATGCTCCAGGGCCTCCACAGCTCGCATACGGTGCTTGCGGTCCTTGGTCATCAGGCGGTCGGTGAAATCTAAAGACTCAATGCTGACCTGCTTAAAGGATTCATCATCGTAGCTGTAGGCTGCATTGGAGATGTTGTCGACCATCTGCTGGGTGGTTTCAGCAGTGAATGGATTCAAGCCACTGAGGAGGACATAGGCCAGGACACCAACAGACCACATGTCCGTCACAGAGCTCACCATGTCGCATTGGTGAATCTCGGGGGCTGCGTACTCATATGTGGTATACTGAATCTTGGTAATGTCTCCAGGAGTCAGGTGTCTGCACTGGCCCAACTCAATGATCTTCACATTAGAGCTGGTTCTTGTTGTGTACACAATGTTCTCAGGCTTGATGTCAAAGCACCCATAGCATTCATCATGCAGGAACTCCAGAGCTGAGCAGACCTGTCTGATATAGTTGACAATCTCACGCTCATTAAGCTCAAAGTCTGCCATATTGAGGCGCTCAAAGATGTCCACACCAGAGATGAAGTCGAAGATCAGCACCAGCTCTTCAGGACTGTCGAAGGACTCGTGGAGAATGAGGAAGTTAATGTGTTTGGCCAAATTCAGAGTTGCAATTTCTTTCTTAACAATGGCCTGATCTGCACCCCTCACTTTTACGAACTTTGCCATGTAGGTCCTCTCAGAGCTCTTTTCGACACAGCGGTGGACGATACCAAACTGACCTCTGCCGAGCTCCTCAGCTATCGCAAACTTGTTGTGCAAATTGCTGGCCCCGGAATGGGGAGCTTTGCCCCTAGGCATGCGGCCTGATTCATCAACCTCCCTGTCATACAGGAGAACTCTGGATTTGTCCTCCTTGGTCATGACTGAGCCGGTGGTGTCGGAAGGAGTGCTTTGTCCAAACTTATTGATGGCGATGGTCCTGAACTGGTAGCCTGTTCCTCCGAAGAGGTCGGTGACGGTGTAGTGGGTGTCCCGAGCCTGGGCCACACGTTCCCACCTCTCAGCCGTGGTGGGACACTTCTCAATGATGTAGCTGATGACCTTGCTGCCGCCATCGTTCGCTGGGGCCACCCAGTTGAGGGACACAGAGTCCCGAGAGACATCAGTGGCTTTGATGTCACGAGGAGGATCAGGGACATCAGCCACATCCAGCTCAACTGTCTGCTGATCAATGCCAAAGCGATTCTTGGCACAGACAATGTAAAAACCAGCATCCTTCTTCTCCACTCCATTTGGGAAGACCAGGGAGGTGAATGACCTTGTGACAATGACCTGGTAGTATCCGTTGCTGTCAATCAGGTCCTGTCCTTTCTGCCAGGTAATAACAGGGTCTGGCTTCCCTCCGAAAGGAATCTTGATGTTAACCATCTCTCCACGCAGGGCAGGAATGGCTTCTTTATCCTTAAGGTTCTTTGGCAAATGGATTTTGGCAGGAACTACAAATAAGATGATAAATAAGTTAATCACAGGATAGTGTACAAGCATAAAATTGTGTATGTTTTAATATGTGATGCAATGTGAGAGTAGTCCCTTGTAGCTTACCCTCTACATCCAGGGACACTGTAGCACAGATGGACCCTCCCTGGTTGGTGGCTCTGATCTGGTAGACGGTGGAGTCTTCCTCATCAGCTTCAGAGATTACCAGCTGGTGGTAGCCCCCCTTGAACTCCTGTATCTTGATCTTCTTTCCGTCAGAGTGGATCTCCTTCCCTCGTCTGAACCATTTAATCACAGGTTTGGGCTGACCAGTGATCTTGCAGACCAGCGTGGCATTACTCTTGTGTTTGACGCTCAGGTTCCTCAGCTCCTCCTTGAAGGCGGGTGCCCGGACGTCCACGGCTGTGGCGGGAACCATTGGAGCGGTCTCCTCGCTGTAGTCGCTCTGTCCACCCAAGTTCTCACACTTCACACGGAAGACGTACTCAGTGCCCTCAGTGAGGTGCTTGACAGAGAACACGGTCTGTTTGATCTCGTCTGTGGTCACCAGTGTCCAGTCACCCTTCTTATCCTTCTTTTCCAGGCAGTAGCTCTTGATCTTGGATCCTCCATCGCTGCTAGGAGGCTTCCATGAGAGGACACACGAGTCTCTGGTGATTCCAGAGACCACAGGCGACAGTGGCGGGGATGGTTTGGCTGTAGAAGGGTTTAAGGGATATTCATGAGCTTCTTAATCTTCATGGTTAGCAAGCAAAGACTTTTAGATAGATGTCTCAAAATAAAAAATACTAGTAATATATCATAAATAATATAATATACAACTGTGTTATTTGAAGTTATTATTCAGTAGTTATTTACCCTCAGTGGACTGATGAGGTTATATATAATAAAAATCGTCTAACTTATCACTGTTTTGATTGTTTTTTTTTTGTTTTGTTTTTATCTTGTTTTTGTTTTATTTATTTCTTATTGCTTATGTTTATTTATTTATTTATTTTTTCCACAATGTCTTGTTTTTTTAAAAAAATGTATGATGACTATATGCTCTGTAAGGTGACCTTGGGTGTCTTGAAAGGCGCCTCTAAATTAAATGTATTATTATTATTATTATTATTAAATACATCATGTGTAAAATATAATAATCATATATAATGTGTTGCTCACCCAGTTGACTTTTGATGAGGATAGGTGCAGCCAGCTCCAGTGGCTCACTGTTGCCATAGCGATTCTGAGCAAACACACGGAAGAAGTATCCTTCACTGTCGACCAGGTTGGGAACCCGGCAGGACAGGCCGTTGATGGAGGAGGACACCAGCTCCCAGGTGGACTCCTCGTTGTCCTCGCGCTTCTCCACGATGTAGTTGGTGATAATGGAGCCGCCAGAATCCTGGGGAGCCTTCCAGCTGATGACCACAGAGTTCTTCAGCAGAGCCTCCAGGACGATGGGTCCCTCTGGGATGTCAGGCTTGTCTGCAATTACAGGAACAAACGCCAGTAAATACAACTTCGATACCAGTACGACCAGCCCCTCCAGCCCCTCGTCCAGTACATTCTATTTATAAATATAACATATATCTTGTTGTTTGCGATATATTTAGATTGACATACCATAGATTTCCACATTGAATGCAGTGTCGGCGCGTCCAAAGTGGTTGTGCAGGCGGATTCTGTATTTGCCTCCGTTGACCCTGCGCTGGACGTTTTTTATGACCAGGTGTGTGTAGTGCTCGGTGGTCTCGATGCTGATGTCGTCCGTGTTCTCCAGGGTCTTGGCACCGTGGAGCCACATGATTTTGGGCTCGGGCCGTCCGATGTACACCACGTGGATGCGCAGGGTGGTGCCCAGCCCGGCGTAGTAGGTGTTCTTCAGGGGGTAGTCGGGATGGAAGCTGGGAGCCGCCTCTATGACCAGCGCTCCGGTGGTCTCTGCGTCCCCAGCGTCGTTGATGGCCTTGCAGGTGTACTCTCCCTCGTCTTCCTGCTGGTCGGTCATGATGGACAGTGTGTGGTTGCGACCATCAGAGCTCATCTCGTTCTTGCGAGACTCCACCAACTCTTTGCCGGCGTGGTACCATTTGATGTCGGGCACGGGGCGGCCAATGATCTGGCACTTCATAACTGCCGGCTGGCCCAGCTTCGCAGTCACCTCATCCATCTCCTTCCTCAGGCTTGGTTTGGTTTCCACTGAAAACACACAGCAAACCATTATTAATTAATAAGTCATAGGTATTCTGCGAGCATAGCAAGTAAACAATATGCATATATGTGCTTATGGAAGCTTGACTGACCACTGAGTTTAGTTTTGATGCATGTGGCCGTCCTGCGAGGTCTGCTGATGCCCGTCTCGTTCTCAGCAAACACTCTGAACTCATACTCTGTGGCCTCGGCCAGGCCGGGCACGGTGAATTCTGGGTCCTTCAGCCTCAGTTTGTTGCACTTCTTCCAGCTGCTTTCGGTAGACTTCCTGTGCTCCACCCAGTATCCCAGCACCACCTTTCCTCCGTCGCACGCAGGAGCCTTCCAGCGAATAGCGATGAAGTTCTTCGCTACATTCACCGTGTCAATCTCCCCAGGCTGGCTCGGCTTGTCTGGAAAACAGATCACCAATTCGCTTTCAGACCAAATCTATTTCCTATTCTTTGTGAAAAACATCGCTGATTAAATGTTAATATTAAATCTGACAGTGGAACTCCACGACCTGAGGATTACTGAAGCTTTACTGCTGTTTATGTAGATAATTTGTTGGCTTACCGAATGGATCTTTGCAGGTGACGGCTTCAGAAACACTTCCAGCCTCGCCCTCACCAATGTCGTTAACGGCAACGACGCGGAACAGGTACTCTGCGTCGGGCGTTAGTCCTGGCAGAGTGAACATGGTGGAGGTGATCTTCGTCTGGTGGCGAGACCATGTCTCAGCCGACACAACCTGGTACTCCAGGAAGTAGCCGGTGACAGGGGAGCCACCGTCGTCCTTGGGCTTGGTCCAGGCCAGAGCCACAGAGCTCTTTGTCACATCCATGATCTCTGGTGGAATGCTGGAGGGTTCGGGAACACCTGGAGACAGCAATGCACCTCATATTAATAACATTAACGATACTTCCGTACTCAGGTCATTGCTTAAGTATGTCATCAACAATGCTGAAACGTGTACAGTGAAGATAAGCCAGTACTCACACACAGGGGTCTTTGGAACGAGGGGTTCTGAAGATTTGAGTGAAGCGCTGACACCGAAAGAGTTCTCAGCAGTGACCTTGAAGTGGTACTCTGTTCCTTCTCTCAGGCACTTCACAGCCAGATGCGTGTCGGTGACTCGGGAGTCCACAGTGTACCAGGCATTCCTCGTGGCCTCTCGTCTCTCCACAATGTAGCCCAGGACCTCTGAACCACCGTCGTCACTGGGAGCCTTCCAAGACACCTTAACGGAGTTGGCCTGGACCTCATCGAAGCTCAGGGGTCCCTCTGGTGCGCTTGGTCGTCCGATGACCTTGACTTTGATCGTAGCCTTCTTCTTACCGACCTTGTTTTCTAGCAGGAGGTCGTAGACTCCAGAGTCGCTCCTCTGCGCTCCCTTGATCACCAGTTCGCTGGCGTCCTCGGTGCTGGCGATCATGGCACTCTCTGAGATGCTGCTGCCAACCTTGGACCAGTTGCAGGTGGGATGGGGTTTACCCTTGACGGGCAGAGACAGCCTCACCACACCTCCTTGCCTTACCACATACACGTCCTTGTACTTGAGTTCAAGGTCATAATCCGGAGATTCTGTGGGACCGAAAAGGGTTAGTCAGAACATCCAGAATATTGTTGTTTAAGGTTAAAGCTGTACAACTCAATTGTTGTAATGCCCAATGTTGTGCCCAACTGGGCATCACGGGGTAAATGGGACTACTTAAATGAATATGATCAGATTGATCATATTATGTAAGTATACTTATACATGTTAACTTTGGAGTTTGAAGTTCCATTCAATGAATTTAGTAATATTATTTTAACAATGTAGGAAATGATTATGTTGAGTTAAGGAGCGTGATCTTACCGAGCATCTCCGTCACTATGATGGTTCCAGGGACCTCGGCCGGTTCTCCAGAGCCGCCAGCGTTGCACGCCATGACGCGGAATTTAAACTCCTCCCCTTGGGGCATCTGAGTCAGGGTGTATTCACAGATCAGGGACGGTGTGGTGTTGCACTTGGTCCAAGCCTGAGTTCCCACTTTCTGCATCTCAATGAGGTATCCGTCCACCCTGGCGTCTCCCTCGTCGTCAGGAGCGCTCCAGGCCAGGGACACCGATGTCTTGGTGGTATCTGTGATCCTGGGGTTCTGAGGGCACCCAGGAGGGTCTTGGGGGTAAAACAGAGGGAACCATTTGTTATATATATATATATATATCACTTCATACAAAGAAGATAGGATGTGCTCTCCAAACAGGGGAGTCAGGGGTTAGTGCCCTCTCACCGATGGGGTCTGTGGCAACGGCGGGCTTGGACAGCAGGCTGGGCTTGCTCAACCCTCGGGCGTTGATGGCGGTGATTCTGTGTTCGTACTCCAGCCCCTCGATCAGCCCGGTGGATCTGTACCTCTGCATGGTGACCAGGTTCTTGTTGGCACGCACCCATCGTTCTGCCCTGACCTCTTTGCGCTCAATGATGTAGCCAGAGACCTCCAGACCTCCGTCCTCCTCTGGTGGGTTCCATGCCACCGTCATGCCATCACGAGACACGTCAAAGACGGTCGGACGACCAGGAGGTCCGGGCACATCTGGAGATCAGGAAGCAGTCTCATCAATATCTATATTCCCTATTTAATTTCATTCATAATAACGATATTGGCAATGCTGATATGATCAGCTTGTGGTGCTGAACGCTAATGATGCTAAATGCTAAAAGTTATTCTGAAATGTGATTGAACCAACAGATCAAACTGTCAGTGCTGTGGTTATTAGGGTATTATGTGGATCCTCCTTACTGTTCAGGCTCTTGCACATGACGACGTCAGACTGCAGGAACTCTCCCATGCCATAACGGTTCACCGCTGCCGCGCGGAACACATACTCATTGCCCTCGATCAGCTTGTCAAATTTGAAGGTGGGTCTACTGACAGAGTCACAGACGGGCACCCAGCCGGGGCGGTGGGCGTCCCGCTGCTCCACCATGTAGCCACTGACCGGGGAGCCTCCGTCCCTCTCTGGGGGATCCCAGCTACAGGTCACTGAGGTGGCGTCCACCTCATCAAACCTGATTGGGCCTTTGGGCTCGTCCGGTTTGGCTGGAGAAACAAAAAGAAACATGTTACATTTCAGTTTCTATCGTCGATGAGGTCCATGGAATTCAATCCAAACCGAAGGAGATTCAAAGTTGTTCTTACAGAGCACGACGACCTTGATGACCTCGGTCGTGACCCCGGTGATGTTCTTGACCTCCAGGGTGTAGTCGCCGGAGTCGTCGATGTTGGTGTCGGAAACGGTGAGCTTGGAGAACTTCCCGGTGCTCTTCACCTTGACGCGCTCCGACCCCTTCATCTTGGTACCAGCAAAGTACCAGGAGCAGACTGGGGGAGGTCTGCCCACGATGGGCAGGTCCAGGTCCAGAGCCTTCCCAGCCAGGACGTTCACCACCTTCTGAGGAATGCTGGACAGATCCACGATGGGCACCACTGGAGAAAGAACACAGATAATAATGGAGTCAGGAATTGTTTGTTGTATATTTCTACTACTGCCTGTTTCTAAACATGTGAGGATCTTACCTCTATATTACACATGATGTAATTACCTTGTGTACTGTTTATTACATATGATATATTCAGAACATGTTAGTATCTTACCTCATGTATTCATTACTACATATGATATAATTAGAACTAGTGAGGATGTTCTCACCTCTTTGTTCCTGAACCGTGACAGCGGTGATCATCTCCTTGGGCTCGCTGGCTCCTCTGCTGTTGATGGCCAGGATTCTGAACAGGTATTGCTCGTTCTCGTTCAGCTTCTCGATGGTGTGCTCAAAGTCGGTGGTCTTCATGGTAGCCACCTTCATCCATTTGTCAGTACCGAACTTGCAGGCTTCGATGGTGTAGGCGGTCAGCCTGCTGCCCCCGTCATGCTCTGGCTTCTCCCAGCCCAGAGTCACCGAGGTCTTGGTGACATCGATCATCTCCAGCTTCTGAGGAGGCTCAGGTACTTCACACACCAATATCACGTCCGGTGTTTCACAGGCCTCACCAATGCCGTAGATGTTCTCAGGCAGCACCCTGAAGTAGTACAGCATGCCCTCCATCAGACCGTCGATCTTGTAAGAAGTCTTGCTGCACTTGGAGGTGACGGTCTTGTAGGCCCTCATGGAGGCTTCCCGTCTCTCGATGATGTAGTTGTTGACTGGTGCGCCGCCGTCCACTGTGGAAGCCTCCCACGAAATGGTAGCAGACTCCTTTTTCAGTTCCTTGATCTTGATTGGTCCAGTTGGCCCAGGTGTGTCTGAAAAACAAATACAATCGTCACGATTCCTCTTGACTCTATTCAGAGAAAGTCAAGTGTAATCTGTCTTTTTATAGATTCCCAGATGAGTCTGACACCATCTTACCGTAGATCTTCACGAGGATATGGACCTCCTGTTTTCCGGCAGAGTTCTCTGCTACCAGGGTGTATTTGCCAGCGTCGTAGCGATGCACCTTGTCGATGATGAGCGTGGTGGAGGTGCTGGTGACATCGATGAAGCCACGGTTATGCAGGTCCACGCCAGCCTTGCTCCAAGTGAGGGCGGGAGTGGGGCGGCCAGTCACCGTGACAGGCATGCGCAGGGAACCGCCGGCACGCAGGCAGATGGTCTTCCTCAGGTCGTCATGCATCTCAAAGTCAGGAGTTTCTGCAGCACAGGGAGAACACCTCTTAGTTTCATCTTCTTAAAGCATTATTCAACAATAACTTTAGGCTATAGCTATTGTGAATGCAATAACTAAAGTGAAGCTGATATAAATGAAAAAAATTATGCAATAACTAATAATAATGTAATACTATAGTGATCTTGATATATATATATAATATGATATCCACAATGGATCCTGGTATCACTGTTATAATAATATCCACAAGTGATCATGGTATTATCTATAACCCTGGTGTTGTTGGAGAGGCGACCTACCTATCCTCTCAACCGGCTCCGTCTCTATGCAGGCTTCACTGAAGTCTCCGGTGCCGTTGATGTTGATACCGGCTACTTTGAAGCAGTACTTCTTGCCTGAGGACAGAGCTGGTACCACATGCTCGCTGGTCCTTAGGGTCTTCTCATGGGTCTTTGTCCATTCCTCGGCTCCTGACTCCTGCATCTCCAGGATGTAGCCAATCACGTCGGCTCCTCCGTCGTCCACCGGCCGCGACCAGGCCAGGCTGATGCTATCGGCATGTGTGTCCACGATACGTGGAATAGAAGGAGGAGCAGGAGTGCCTTAAGGGTGATGGGAGTTCATAGTTAATATTATTCATACGACACGTAGAACATATGTATCTCCAAAAGTGTATGAGGTGTTTTTTCTGCAGAGACTTACATGTGGGCACTCTGCAGATCACATATAGCGACACCTCACTTGCTTCACCCTCTCCCGCCTTGTTAATTGCAGTAACTCTGAACTGGTAGATGTTTCCCTCGGTGAGGTCCGACACCTTCAGCATGCTGTCTACCAGGGTCCCATCCCGGTTCACTTTGACCCAACGGGCACTCTTCTTCTCACGCCTCTCCACCAGGAAGTGGAGGATCGGGCTGCCCCCGTCACTCTCTGGCTTCAGCCACTCGATGGTGGCAAAGTCCTTTCCGGACGCCAGGATTTCTGGGGCTCCCGGAGGAGATGGCACAGCTAGGGAAGAGGGTGGTTTGTCAGCAGAAGTTAGCCGGAGCTCTGGCTCTATACATTTTTTTTAAAAGTGTGGCCAAAACCCATTGTATGAGGTAAGGTTTCAAAGTGACTTACTGAATGTGTTCCTAGCTATCATGGGTTCAGACTGCAGGAGGACTCCAGAGCCATACTTGTTGACTCCTCGGACTCTGAACAAGTACTCTGTGTTCTTGAACAGTCTGGTGATGTTGCACTTCAGCTCCTTGCACTCATCATCCATCACCACCCAGTTGAGGCGGTTGGTGTCGCGGCGCTCCACGATGTAGTGAGACACATCGTCGCCACCATCCTCCAGAGGAGGGTTCCAGCTCAAAGTGCATGACTCTTCTGTGATCCTGCTGATCCTAATGCTGCCTTTGCAGACACCAGGAGTATCTACAAGAGAGAGGACATGTTACATGCTGCAGACACCGGGAGGATCTACAAGAGAGAGGACATGAACTGTGAGTAATTCTCTTGAAGACCAGTGTTTCCACTCACCGAGGACCTTGACGTTGACCTCAGCCGTCCTGGTTCCACTGACGTTCCTGACGGTCAGGATGTACTGGCCGGTGTCGTCCCTGTCACAAAACTTGATGATGGCCATGGCTTTGGTGGGGGTGTATTGCAGGTGGTACTTCTCACACAGCTCCAGGTCTCTGGTTCCCTTTGACCAGCAGGCCTTGGGGTCTGGCCGTCCGCCCACAGCAGCATCCAGGACCAGGTCAGAACCGGCTCGGACCGTCACCGTGTCCAACAGCAACTTGCTGTCCAGCTTTGCCTTTGGAGGTTCTGCAGTCCACAATAGAAACGGTAGGTTAAGAAATGAGTTTACCTACTCAATAATATATACACAATAATAATAATAATAATAATAATAATAATAATAAATACAACGTGATTAACGGGGTCCGAGCAAAATTAAAAGTCAAAAAACACACTAATGAAAGATAGATAAATATAACATATAATTGTCATATTTAAGGAAAGATGTTCAACTTATAAACCTGAACTGCAGCCTCATTCACATGGTCAAAGCACCTATTTCTCAAGTGAATGAAGGGCTTTCTTCAAAGCATATACCTGAAAAATCTTTCAAATTCAGGGAAATTAAACATTTGTAGTCAAGAACACTAACGGAAGAAATATAAATATGACGAGTTAATTATGAAGGAAAAACGGTTCACGAAGAAGTTCTCCTTAATGCCATAGTGTCTTGGCAGTCCAATTCTTGGAATTAATGAGCCGGAATGTTGATTGCCTGATGAATTTCAGGTGCTGTTCAATGTTGTGTTTCTTAAATGAGTGGCAATGACAGAATGTCATGTTCAGCTTGTTCATAATGCTCTAAACAGGATTCGAACTCTCAACCTATGGATCACCAGTACACAGCATTAACCCGTTGAGCCACTGACATTCCTGAACTGCATGAAGTCTCATTCACATCGTGACCATGTCGATTGATAAGCACACAACATCAAGAAAACTTCAAGCACACATTTCAAAAGAGAATTAAGGGCTTTTTTAAAATAGTACAGATCTGAAAATATGCACTGTTAATGGTATCCACCTAATGATAGCCGTATGGTAGCTATACACTAACACAATGGTCAAATAGGCAAACTAGGTTGAGACTTTGGATGCTTGGCTTTTCTATGAAATTGTGGGAAAAGCAAAAAAATATATAGCAGAAGACCAGGGTGAAAAAGATGCATCTGATTTTAGAGATTAATATGATGACAGAATTTTAAGTCCCGGTCAATCTTGTAAGGAGAAATAAGTCTACCGATTGTTCCTATTTTTTTTTAAATAGCACCACCTTTTGGTGCATGACCACAATTTGGGTTTATTAGTAGTGGGGGGTATTGGTATCCACCTAATAATAGTCGTATGTTATTTTATACAATAACAAAATGGTCATATAAGAAAAATGGGCTAACTGCTCCAACTTTGTTGGCCAATATTTCTCCAAAGGAACTAAGTAAAATAAATTCTGTCCGATGATTTTTGTGAGGCTTGTTCTAAAGATTTTATGTGGCGATTTTGGCGAATTTTTGATTATTTTTGTAGCCTGTGAATCTGTTTATCGTGTTAAGCTTTAATATGAAATTGTGGGGAAAGGATTTTATAAATGCGTCTGATTCTAGAGATTAATATTCTGAAAGAGTTTTGAGTCCAGGTCAATCTGGTGAGGAGAAATAAGCCTAATTCATGATTTTTTATAATAGCGCCACCTTTGGGTTCAGTACCACAAATGTGGGTTTATGGGTAGAGGGGGTTATTGGTAACCATACCTGAAAATGTCAAGAGTTTTCGACATACGGTATAGGCTGCTGTTTGACTTTTACAGAATTTGAGGGAAAAAAACAACGTTACAGAAACAATAGGGGCCAAGAAGCTTTGCTGCTTGGACCCCTAATAAACAACAATAATAATATCTGACAACGTACCGAAGTCGGTCTTGCACTGCACGGAGCCAGTAGAGTCTGAAGGCATGCTGAACACCTGGTTGGTGTTCTTGGCGACGACTCTGAACTCGTAAGGCTCTCCCTCTCCCAGGGCGGTGACCGTGAAGAAGGTATCAGTCACGTTTGTGTAGTTACACTTGAGCCAGCGACCTTCCCCGGTTAGGGTGTAGTTCTTACGCTCGATGATATAGCCCACTATGGGACAGCCGCCGTCGTTCAGTGGAGAAGACCACTTAAGAGACACAGTGGATCTGGTGACGTTTGTGACTTCAGGTTTGCTTGGTGGGCCTAGAACCAAACACAATAATCTTATCATACAGTCACTAGAGAGATACTTCTGGCTTGCTAGAAGGGTATAGAAAACAACACTATGTATCATGTACTTTATATTATGGAGTTTAATATCCTTGTATTCTAATAAGTGCTGCTGACATGGACCATGAACCATGGCATTATTACTTGGACGTGTTGGACGTGATGAAAGATGATAACCACGGCTCTACAGTGGAAGTGGTGCTCTACAGTGGAGGTGGTGCTCTACAGTGAAGGTGGTGCTCTACAGTGGAGGTGGTGCTCTACAGTGGAGGTGGTGCTCACCAACGGGGTTCTGAGCAACAGTCCTCTTGGATGCCTCGCTGGCCTTGCTGAGACCAGCGCTGTTCATGGCAGAGATTCTGAACTGGTACTCCAGGCCTTCAACCAGTCCTTCCACCTTGTAGTTACACTCAAAGCAGGGGACCTTGTTTTCTCTAACCCAGAGGATGATGTTCTTCTCCTTCTTCTCGATCCAGTAGCCAGTCACCTTGCTGCCTCCATCATTGTAGGGTTCTTCCCATTTGATGTGCATGCTGTTGGCTGTGACTCCAGACACGCTTGGCCTGGTTGGCGGGCCTGGGGGTGCTGGAGGAAGATTTTTTAATCATGTTTATATAAGGTTCTATTCGTATATATTAGTGCTGTCAAGCGATTAAAATAGTTAATCGCGATTAATCACATAATGTCATAGTTAACTCGTGATTAATCGCAATTTTTTTCTATTCCAAAAATCCCTTGAACTTTCGAACAAAACTCTTGCTCAGCAAAGATGGGAAATACTATAACATTTATTATTTAAACCAGTATGAATATTCCTATCATACATAAGCCTATACACATTACCAGGCTATTGAATAACGCCTACACACACTCACACACACACACACACACACACACACACACACACACACACACACACACACACACACACACACACACACACACACACACACACACACACACACACACACAAACACACACACACACACACACAGACACACATACACACACACATAGGGTGGCGGAGTGGTAATCGGGAGAGTCGGGAGAATTCCTGTTGGGCCGTTAACGTTTCGGAGCTGTCGGGCTGATTACTGCGGGATAACAATATTGGGTTTATAAAAGTTCCTTGCAGCGCCGTCCGGCAGCCTGAGCTGTGCGCTGTGACACCAAAATTGTACCGGGGGAGAAAATTGTACCGTCTACGTAATCTGTGTTCGAAAATTCCAAACCTGCCTGGCAACAGACGACCGCGTCGTACAATGACGTAGGAAGGCTCAAGAAAATCCGCGAACATTCACGCTCATTCATTGTGCGTCACAAATGACATTTATTAGCGTTGCTAACTTTATATTTGCCTCATCTCATCTAATCTTCATCCGCTTATCCGGGGTCGGGTCGCGGGGGGAGCAGCTCAAGCAGCGGGCCTCCAGCCCTGGCAGAGACCAACACCCACTGAGAACGAAACTGACTGGCTGCCGAGGACGCAAACACAGCTCTCGCTTTGGGAGTACAGAGATTGGATGGCCCTGAGGAGAGACCCCTTTACCCCATACTCCCGCAGCACCTCCCACAGTTTCTCCCGGGGGACCCGGTCATACGCCTTCTCCAGATCCACAAAACACTTGTAGACCGGATGGGCATACTCCCAGGTCCCCTCCAGGATCCTTGCGAGGGAGAGGAGCTGGTCCGTAGTTCCACGTCCGGGACGAAAACCGCATTGATCCTCTTCAATCTGAGGTTCGACGATCGGCCGAACCCTCCTTTCCAGCACCTTGGAGTAGACTTTACCAGGGAGGCTGAGAAGTGTGATACCCCGGTAATTGGCACACACTCTCTGGTCCCCCTTTTTGAACAGGGGAACCACCACCCCGGTTTGCCACTCCTTTGGCACTGTACCCGACTCCCACGCAATGTTGAATAGGCGTGTCAACCATGACAGCCCCTCAACACCCAGAGCCTTTAGCATTTCTGGCTGGATCTCATCAATCCCTGGGGCTTTGCCACTGCGGAGATGTTTGACTACCTCAGTGACCTCCACCAGGGAAATTTACGACGAAACACCATCAACCTCGACCTCTGCCTCTGTCATGCCAAATTTGTACCGGCTGCCAAATTTGTACCGGGCGCGTCATCCATACGTAATCCATTCCAAACCTGCCTGGCAACAGATGATCGCGTCGTCCGTTGCCTGGCAACGGACGATCGCGTCGAATGACGTGAAAGGTTCACGAACATTCGCGAACCTTCAATTCGCTTCATTCGCTTTAAACACTCAGTTTACTTGCTAAATTTGATCAAACAATTAAATACAATACAAATATAAAGTAAAAACAAGTGTTATCTAGCGATCCGTTTTCTGTGTTACGTTTTGGCAACATGAGCGCGAATGTTTTTTGAAACCCACTTTAAACACTCAGTTTACTAGCTAAATTTGATTAAACAATTAAATGCAATACAAATATAAAGATCCGTTATCTGTATTATGTTGTTTTGTCTTTGGCAACATGAGCGCGAATGTTTTTTTAAACCTGCCCGGCAACGGACAACCCTTACTGTTGACGTGCCCGGTACAAATTTGGCAGCCGGTACAAATTTGGCATGACACCTCCAACATAGAGGGCGTGTTATCCGGATTCAGGAGTTCCTCAAAGTGTTCCTTCCAATGTCCGACGACCTCCTCAGTTGAGGTCAACAGAGTCCCATCCTTACTGTACACAGCTTGGATGGTTCCCTGTTTCCCCCTCCTGAGGTGCCGGATAGTCTTCCAGAAACACTTTGGTGCCGACCGAAAGTCCTTCTCCATGGCCTCTCCGAACTTCTCCCACACCCACTGCTTAGCCTCCGACACGGCAGCAGCTGCAGCCCTTCGAGCCTGTCGGTACCCTGCAACAGAGTCAGGAGTCCTCCAGGATATCATATCCCGGAAGGCCTCCTTCTTCAATCGGACAGCTTCCCTGACCACCGGTGTCCACCACGGTGTCCGAGGGTTACCGCCCCTTGAGGAGCCTAAGACCCTGAGGCCACAGCTAGCCGCCGCAGCTTCAGCAATGGAGGCTTTGAACACCCCCCACTCCAGCTCAATGCCCCCAACCTCCACAGGAATGCCAGAAAAACTCTGCCGGAGGTGTGAGTTGAAGATACCTAGGACGGGGGCCTCCTCCAGACGTTCCCAATTCACCCGCACTACTCGTTTGGGCTTACCAGGTCTATCCGGAAATTTCCCCCATTCTCTGATCCAACTCACCACGGATCAGAGAATGGGGTCGGTTGACAGTTCCGCCCCTCTCTTAACCCGAGTGTCCAAAACATGCGGCCTCAGATCAGATGACACTTTATATTTGTATTGTATTTAATTGTTTAATCGCATTTAGCAAGTAAACTAAAGTGTATTAAAATAAGCTAGCTAGACTATGATCCACTTTAAACACCCAGTTAACTAGCTAAATTCAATACAATACAAATATAAAGTAAAAACAAGTGTTATCTGTATTATGTTATTTCGTCTTTGGCAACATGAGCGCAAATGTTTTTTGAAACCTGCCTGGCAACGGACAATCGCGTCGAACGATGACGTTATGTTTCGAACGTAGGCGGTACAATTTTCGCCCCCGGTACATTTTGGTGTGACAGCGCCCGCAACCTCTCGCTCACTCAACAAACTGTCAACGTCGCAACCAAGTCGATTTTGTCTAGAGGGGAGTAACTGAGCGGTCCCTCCCAAAGTGGTACAGCCCAGGTGGGCCTTGAAAAGCAATTGGTCAGAAAGACGTAACAGCTAAAGACAACATTGCATTCTCGTGCAGCAGTCTCGAACAGAGTGACACACAAACACACACACACACACTTTTAAAGAGTTTGTCTCCCGCTCCGTATCCTTGCTTGGCCCAACAAGTTTGTGCAGCATACTTGTTGTTTTGTTTCCGGTGTAGCTAGATCCGGTATGGTGTTGTGGTTTTTCTAACGTGACTAGTTGTTGCTAAACAGCAGGTGAAAAAACTCAACGTTTGCCAAGCCAAAAGAGCGTTAATCGCGCTAAAAACATTAAAGCTGTTTGGTATTGCGTTAACGCCGTTAATAACGCGTTACACCGACAGCACTAGTATATATATATATATATATTTATGCTAGAAAAGTTTGACATCTAACGTTTATCCAGATTGTTTTCCACAATAAATAACAATTATGAAATATGATCAACAAATCATTCAGGGGGTAATGGAGCAACAAACTAGCTATGATGGCACTGGCCAGATAAAAAGCATTACTCACTGAATGGATGCTCAGCAACGATGGTCTCAGATTCCGTGGACTTGCTGACTCCGAATTGGTTTTCAGCACAGACCCTGAAGGTGTACTGCATGTACTTGGTCAGGTGACTAACGTGGAGGGTGGTGCGCTTCACGCTGGAGTTGATGAGCTGCCAGGCGGTGGAGCCAGACTCGCGCTTCTCCACAATGTAGTTGGTGATGTCAGTTCCACCATCATCCTCTGGTGCTCCCCATTCAATCGTACAGGACTCCGAAGTGATGGAGGAGACCTCAATGGTTCCGGCAGGAGGACTTGGTCTTCCAATAACGTTGACATTAATAGTGAAGGTCTTGTTTCCTGCCGCGTTCTCCAGGGTCAGGTAGTATTTACCTCCATCTCCTCTCATGGCCTCCTTAACAGTGATGCTGGTCCTATCCTTGGCAACCGTGATGGAGACTCTGTCTGTGTTCTTCAGCCTCATCTCCTCCAGCCTCCAGCTCACCTTAGGAGCAGGTCTTCCACTGAAAGGAACATCGATGGTGAAGGTCTTTCCAGACCTGCATGTGATGAGCTGGTTGATGATCTCACTGAGGTCAG
Organism: Gadus chalcogrammus; assembly: GCF_026213295.1. Classification (NCBI taxonomy): domain Eukaryota; kingdom Metazoa; phylum Chordata; class Actinopteri; order Gadiformes; family Gadidae; genus Gadus; species Gadus chalcogrammus. The sequence continues at coordinate 27,658,285 of NC_079427.1, read as the reverse complement.
CCGCAGGTTCGATATGAGGCTCCTTGACTAGAACAGAGGCCAAAGTCTCCTTCGGCTGGCTTAAGCCAGATTCGTTCTTTGCCTTGACACGGAAGTCATACTCATCACCTTTGTTCAGCTTCTCAACAGAGAATGTGAGGTTCTTTGTGTTTCCAACTACCATCCATTTATCTGTACCCTTAGCTCTCACCTCAACAACGTAGCACTGGATACGGCTACCGCCGTCGTGCTCTGGCTTCAGCCATCCCAGAGCCACAGAGGTGTCTGTGGTGTCCAGGATGTCCATTCTCTTTGGAGACGAAGGCTCTGCTGTAGCAATGGTAGGATCAGTCAGCTCCAGGGCTTCTCCCAGGCCATGTTGGTTCTCAGCGGAGACTCTGAAGAAGTATGGAACCCCTTCCAGCAGGTTCTGAATCTTCAGGATCTGCTTGGTGCATTTTCCACCAGACTGCTGCCAGGTGCGGCGGCTGGCTTCACGTCTTTCTACGATGTAGTGATGGATACGGGCTCCACCATCGTTAATGGGAGGCTCCCAGGTCAGAGTGACCGATCCTCTGCCCACCTCCTGGACGGCCAGGGCCTGTGGAGCTCCAGGGGTATCCATCACTTTCACAGTATAGGTAATAGTCTTGCTACCACTGGGGTTCTCCAGTGTAATGCTGTATTTGCCTGATTCATTTCTACTGCAGTTTTCCATGCTTAGTGAGCTGTAGCCCTCTGTAGTAGAGACCTCAGACAAGACACCTAGTTCCCCGTCTTCCTTTGTCCAGCTTGCTGTGGGAATGGGCTTCCCTCTGAAGTGGATTCCCAGACATACCGAGCCTCCAGCCTTGACGATGTGCGTCTGCTTAAAGCTTGCATCGATGTCAACCTGTGGGGGCGTGAGTCTGTCTACGGCCAGAGCAGCCTCGGGGGTCTTCTGGTCCTCACCCCGGCCCACATGGTTGACCGCCGCAACACGGAACAGGTATTCAGATCCTGTCTCCAGGCCAATCACCTCGTAGGTGGTTTGTGCCACCAATTCCTCGTTCACTCTCGTCCATTCCTCTTCTTCTCCCTTAACCATCTCGATGATGTAGCCCAGGACCTCCGTGCCTCCATCATCTGCGGGCCGGGACCATTCAAGGCTTATGCTGGTATTGCTGGAGTCAGACACACAGACCACCGACGGGGCACAGGGGATGTCCTTGGGCTCTGCGGCCATGATGGGCATCGAGACATTGCTTGGAGTGCCCACACCGGCATTGTTCACGGCCATGACACGGAACTCGTACTCGGTTCCCTCAGTGAGGTGGAGCACCTTGTGAGCAACCTCAGTGATGGCTTTCTTCGTGATCACTTTGTAGAAGCGGGTGGTCTTCTTCTCCCGCTTCTCCAGGATGTAGGACTGAATGGGGTCTCCTCCGTCAGAGGTTGGCGCTGTCCAGGCTAGTGTGATGCTGTCTCCGCTCGCCTCGGTGACATCAGGAGTGCCTGGGGCATCCGGAGTTGCTGGGGAAATATTCACTTTTTATTCTTTATCCTTATTATTATGTCTTTTTAGTCTTTATACTAATATTATTATTATTATTATTACTATTATCATACAATGTGAAGGTCAAGTTTGTTCAGCTTAAACAAATGCTTAAATCCCAGCGAGCGCAGCCACCCTAGTTAGTAAGATCAAACTTACTGTATTGCAACTGAGCGATGACAGGGGTGGAGTCCAAAGGTCTTCCCACTCCAAACTTGTTGACAGCAGAAATCCTGAACTGGTATTCGTTAGTTTTTATCAGCTTTGTGGCATCAAAGGTGCATTCCTTGCACTCATCAGTAACCATTGCCCAAGATATCTTGGCTGTCTCACGCTTCTCGATAAGGTAGTGAGAAACCTCGGAGCAGCCATCGTTCTCTGGCGGGCTCCAGGACAGCGTGCACTTGCCCTCGGAGATACGGCTGAAGGTGATGGGTCCCACCGGCTCCCCAGGTGTGTCTACACAAAGAAACAAGCTAATTTAATTCTTCACATTGTGTATGCATTTACATGTATATAAGATTTCTCATTGAATCAATTTAGCTGGAGCTAAAACACTAAAACTGCACCTTGGACTTGGACATTAATAGTCTCCTTCTTGGTTCCAGAGCCATTGGTGGCCTCAACAGAATAGACACCCTTATGGGTACGATCAGCATCCCTGACAAACAGGGTGCTGGATCCAGCCATGTTAATAACGTCCATGATCTTCTTGGTTATCTCCACTCCATCTCGGTGCCACACCACTTTGGGAACAGGACGGCCGGTGATGGTCACCTTCAGTCGGATGTTGTCTCCTGCCTTGACTGTTAATCCTTCAAAGTACTCGGGGCCAAACTCAATGTTTGGTGCAGCTAACAAGAGGAAAATAATAGAGGGTAGTTTGTAATCAATATTCAAGACATTTTTGGCCTGACAAATTTTGTGTTTTTATTTATTCAAGTAATATAGTTTTGATCACTGAGCTTTTCTGTGGGTTCAAACATTTTATGAGGTAATCCCTCACCATTTTCACTTCTGACCACGATGAAGCCAGAGGAGTTAGAAGGTGGGCTGATAACGCCAATTGCATTCCTGGCGATGACTCTGAACTCATAGCGCTCGTTCACAGCCAGGCCAGTAACTGTGTGCTCGCAGTCATGGACTTCTGTCAGGTTAGCCCTGAACCAGCGACCCTTGCCCTGCCGTTTCTCAATGCTATAGGAAGTGATTTTACTGCCACCGTCTCGTTTGGGAGCATCCCACTTCAAGCTCACAGAGTCACCAGTCACATCGGTGTAGTCCGGCTGGCCAGGAGGATCTGAAAATAAAGTTTATTATTATATTATCCTGTCAGAGAAAGATACGTTACATGACATTTACTACAGACATCACTCGTGAGTATGCAAGTCCTCACCAACAGGAGAGACAGCCATGGTTGGCTTGCTGACGTCACTCATCCTGCTAAATCCAGAGTCGTTCTTGGCGTAGACCCTGAAGGAGTACTGCAGGCCTTCGATCAGGCCCAGGATGCGGTACTCCCTCTTGGTCACCAGCATGTTGTTCACCTTCTGCCACATGATGCTGTTCATCTCTCTCTTCTCCACATGGTAACCTTGGATGGGCGCACCGCCGTCATAGATGGGCTCCTCCCATTGGATGGACATGCCGTCGTTGGTGACGTTGTACACAAAGGGAATGCCTGGTGGGCCTGGAGGCCTGAACTGGTGCTTAGCAATAACCATCTGGGACAGAAGCGGCTCACTCAGACCGTATCTATTCTCAGCACACACTCTGAACTGGTACTGCGAACCCTTGATCAGGTTGGGGATCTTGAACTGTGTGCCTTGCGCACTAGAGCAGGCCATCTTCCAGTCAGACTGAGTGGCGTCCCGCTTTTCTATAGTGTAGCACGTGATTTCTCCACCTCCGTCGTCATTGGGTTCCTCCCATGAGATTGTGATGCTCTCGGCTCTCACCTCATCCAAGAGGATCGGTCCGACCGGCTTGGAAGTTGGTCCCAATGTGATCACATGGATGTGGAAGGATTTCCTGTTGACGTTGTTGTCAAGGGTTAACGTGTATTTTCCCTCATTCTCCTTTGTAACATTCTTGATCATTATTGTGGCTTTGCTCTCAGTTTTCTTGAAGCGGATCTGGTCGCTCTCTTTCAGAGGCATGCTGTCCTTGAACCACAGGGTATTTGGTCTCGGCTTGCCCTTGTAGGGCAGCTCAATGTGGACATTGTGTCCCAGACGAACACTAAAGGTTCCTCCTGGGTAGTCTGCAAGACAGGCCTCAGGTGTAATAATGTAGTCGATCACCTTGATTGGCCCAACCTCCACAAAGTCACCTTGACCCTTATCATTCCTTGCAGCAACTCTGAAGAACATACCTGTATGTTCTTTTAGTTTCTTCACCTCACACTCACACTGCTTGCTCGTTCCTCCCAGGGACCATTCCTCCTCACTCTGCAGCCTCTTCTCAATCATATAATCAGAGATGATGCTGCCACCATCATAATCCGGTTTCAGCCACTGGAGAGTGACGGAGGTCTTGGATGAATCCTTCATGGTCACTTCCTTGACTGGTCCTGGTACCTCGGTAGCCTTCACTGGCTCAGCAGTGTCACATGGGTCACCAATGCCATTCTCATTCTCCGCAGACACGCGGAAGAAGAAAGACGTTTTCTCAGAGAGGTCTTCAATGGTGTATGTTGTGTCAGTGCATTTATTGGTGACAGCAGAATATGCCCTCTTTGAAGAATCTCTCTTCTCAATGATGTAGTTGTTGATTTCAGCTCCACCATCCAGAAGTGGGGTCTCCCAGCAGAGTGTCACTTTCCCACGAGTCACGTCCTTCAGAACCAGATTCCTACAGGGAGCAGGGGTGTCCTGGACCTTTACAGAGAGGGTCACGGTCTGGGGTTCTCCCACCCCATTCGCAATCTTGACATTGTACTTTCCAGTATCAAGCCTGGTAATCTCACGCATGACAAGGACTGAGGTGGTGTCTGAGTGGTGGAACTCATATTTGGGGTCGTTGTTGATGCACTCGTCTCCCTTGCTCCAGGAGGCTGTGGGTGCAGGTCTTCCCTTCAGGGGAACAGACAGCTCTACATCCTTTCCTGCCTTGACGATGTAATGAGTTCTCATGGCTACATCTGGATCCACCTTGGCCTCCTCTGCAGAAAGTATAGCATATGAGTTCACATACACAGAAGCAATTAATACTGTAATATAGAATATAGTGTAGGCATCATTAATAAACCAGTATTGTTGTAATTGATGGAAGTATTACTTTTCTATACTCTTATACGGACAGAGTATAGTTAGAGTATAGACATCCTGAATAAAGCAGTATTGTTCTGATTGTGAGTTCATACCCAGGATGTCCTTGGCCTGCACAGCATCAGTCATCTCCAGAGGCTCTCCACGACCAGCACAGTTGATGGCAGACACTCTGAAGAAGTAATTGACGTCTGGCTTCAGATCATGGGCAGTGTACTCTGTTGTTTTGACCTCTCCCTTGGAGGTAATAAGGGCCCATTCTTCCTCTCCCTCCACAAGCTTCTCCACCATGTAGCTGATGACCTCGCTGCCTCCATCCCATTCAGGCTTGGACCAGCCCAAGGTGATGGATGTCTTGGTGGAGTCCACCACCCTCAGCTTACAGGGCTCATCTGGATATTCTGATGTAGTAGTAGGGGGTGTAAGAGTTAGATTTGTAGATGAGCTACAGAACACACATCATCATGGTCTCAAGTATTACTCTGGACCTACCAACTGGATCAGCGGCCCTGTAGTAGTCCGATACCTCAGAGAGGGGCCCTAATCCCGCCTTGTTGATGGCACATACGCGGTACTGGTACTCATTGCCCTCTGTCAGATGGAAGATGGTCTGCTTGGTGTCAGTGATAAGGTCTTTGTTAACCCGGATCCAGCGCAAGCTCTTCTTGTCACGTCTCTCCAGGTAGTAGCCAGTGACGGCAATGCCTCCATCCAAGCCTGGTTTGCCCCATTCCACCAACATATTGGTCTTGGTGATGGTGTTCACCTCAGGGGTGCGTGGCTGCCCAGGAGTCACTACAGAAACACACAGTGCTTGGAGTTTTAGTTGTGAAACATTCAACTGAACATGGTTAATTCACGGTAATTAATAATGTTGTAAAGTATTGTTGAATGACTTACCAAAGGCATTCTTAGCGACGACTGGTTCGGACTCAAGAGCTTCTCCGACTCCAAGCTTGCTGACCCCCATCACTCGGAACACATACTCGTTTCCTCTCAACAGCTTTGAAACACTGACATGGGTCTGCTCCAAGCAGTCAGACACCGTGGACCAAACCACTCGGCTGGTTTCGCGCCTCTCCACCACGTAGTGTGTCACTTTGGCGCCTCCTTGGTCATCCTCGGGCACCGCCTCCCAGCCCAAGATGATGCGGTCGGCGGTGACGGATTTGAATGTAATTTCACCAGCCGGGGGACCAGGCTTGTCTGTAGGAGGTAGAGAGATAAACGCGTGAACATTTGTAAACATAAGTGGGAGAGGTTGCTGTTGGTTGATAATGATGTTGTTTTGGCATGAATGTACTTCTGCACTGTTTGTCGCAGAAAAATGTACCTCTTCTCCAGAAGATTTGCTCCATTCATTTTCGTTATTCTTAGATTTAAAATTCTTTGATTTTATTGAATTGTTTAAAGTATTAAAATATATAATGGGAGTCGGTTGCAGGGGAGTTGTCCCTGCCCGTTTTCATCTTGGCTCTGCGTACGTGTGTTCCTGTCTGCAGGTATGTGCGGGTCATTAGCAGAAGTGGTTGCACCTGGGGCTGGCCAGGAATATTAAGCTGATCGCTCTTCCTTTTCACCCTTGCTATGAGAGCTAGCTTAATTGCTGTTGCTGGCAGCAGCAATGGCATCTAACAGCTGCCAGATAGCTCTCACACACATTTTATTCAGAAAATGCAACATTCTTGTTGTTATTATTTGTCAAGATATGAAGATGATTATAAAACATTTAGTAGATTAATAAATTACCAAGAATTTCGATCCTGATGGATGCAGAGGCCGAACCCAGAGCGTTCTTGATCTTTATTTCGTATGTGCCGGTGTTGAAGCGAGAGGCGTCCTTGATGAGCACACCAGAGAAATCTGTTGTGCTTTCAACCGACAGTATGGAGGAGGACACCAGCTCCTTCCCATCCTTTAGCCACTCGATGGTTGGCAGAGGATTGGCAATGATTCCCACCATGAGTTTCACTGCAACTCCAGCCTTGTATTGGACGACATCCAGGTACTCCGGGGGAAGGTCAATCGCAGGAGCACCTGAGATATAATTCATTGATTTTAGTAAAGAAGTAGAAAATATCCAGCTACAGAATATTAAGAATGCATGGAAGTTCTCACTTACCACATGAATCAACACAGGTGACTGGGCCAGCGCTGAGGGATGGGTTGCTCACTGAGCCGATAGTATTCTTGGCATAGACTCTGAACTCGTAGGACTCATCCTGGGTCAGACCAGACACAGTGAAGCCCATGTCAATGATGTTGGTGAAGTTTGCTTTCACCCATCGTCCTTTGGGACCATCTCTCATCTCTACGCTGTAGCCGGTGATCTTGCTGCCACCATCGTAAGGGGGCCTCTGCCAGGCCAGGCAGACGGAGTTCTTGGTAACTTCTGTCACTTGCACGTTGGCTGGGGGCTCTGAGGAAACAAAGAGCGTTAAACCTCAAACTTAAAGTTTCTAAAATATAAAAACAAAAGATTTCACTAGGTAACAATAGGTTAAATAATACAATAACACTTACCACAGGCATCGATAGCCAGTACTTCCTCTGATGTTTTGCTCAACTTGCCAATGCCAGCTGCGTTTTCTGCAGCAACCTTGAACTCATAGAAGAGACCAGGGCAGATATTGGAGACCCTCCACTGGTTGGCTGGGATGGCCGTCTTGTTCACCTTCTGCCACAAGATGCTGCTTCGTTCCTTCATCTGGAGGTGGTATCCGATCACCTGGTTTCCACCGTCTACCACAGGCTCGTTCCAGCACACCAGCAGGTTCTCTCTCGAGACAAAGCCGATCCAGGGGGTGGAAGGCGGGCCAGGGATGGCTAAAGTCAACAAAATGTGGTGTTAATAGTATTGTACACAGAACCGAATCCATTAAGATGAAAACACATAAAGATACAGAACCAAAGGAATACATACTGTAAGGAAGCTTGACTGTGATTGGTTTAGAGTCAATGTGGTTGCTGACTCCGTAGCGATTCTCTGCCTTGATTCTGAACTGATACTCCTCTCCCCTGGTTAGTTTCGTCACCTTGACCGCACTTCGGGCGATGTTCGTGGAGACCTCTGTCCAGCTAGGAGTACTGGTCTCACGTCGGAGAACAATATAGTTTGTGACTGGGCTGCCGCCATCATATTCCGGAGGAGACCATTTCAGACACACTGTACTTTCTCCGATCTCTCCCACCTCCAATGGGCCGACAGGAGGTCCAGGGCGGTCCAGCACCACAAAGATGACGGGGATCTTGGTGGTTCCTCCGACATTAGAGGCAGTGACCTCATATCTCCCAGCGTCACTAGTGGTGCTCTCGTTCAAGGTGATTGTGAGGCTCTCTGGGGTGACTTCAGTCAGTAGCCTCTTGGAGCCCTTGATAACAACGTTGTTCTTGGACATGGTCACTTTAGGCATGGGCTTGCCACTGAGAGGAATCTCAAAGGTCAGGTTGCCACCTGCTCTTACATAGACAGTGTTCTTTGGGTAGTTCTTCAGATCAAACTCAGGAAACTCTGTTCAAATGAAGGGAAAAAAGGTTAAGAAAGGTTCTGGATTAAACGCACACTAAATATATATACAGAACTTATTGCAGGTGTGAAATCAAGCCCGGGGTGCATACCGTGTATTTCTTTGACAACAACCGGTACAATCATCTCTTTGGGCTCGCTGAGTCCGGCATGGTTCTCAGCACGCACTCTGAAGAAGTACTCAGCACCTTCCCTCAAGCTCTTGATGGTGTGACTCATGGTTTTCACTGTAGCACACTTAACCCACTTGCTCTGTCCCTTCTCCATGGCTTCAATGAGATAGCCAGACACCCTGCTGCCACCGTCGCACTCTGGCCGGGTCCAGGCAATGGTGACACAGTCCTTGGTAACATTTGCAACTCCAAGTTTCGTAGGAATACTTGGTACCTCTGTAAATAGAAATAAATGAATTATGAAACAAATTAAGTTAAGGGCCTCATATTAGTTTTATCAATTATTAAAAGGGATCCACCGATCAGGTAATGTTAGGACGAATGTTACTGAAAACGAATAGAAAACTACTATTTGTACACATTTTTACAGTGATGTGACATAGGCCAATTAGCACAAGTATACAACCACGTTGCAGGTGGTTGCATACTTTAAAACATCTGATTTTAAATAGTCAATAAAGTCAGGGATAGTTTATGGTGACATATTTGATGAACAATTGTCTTTCAGTCAGACAACTCCAACTGTTAACCAACGGTAGTATAAGCACCTAAAGCATTAATTATTGGGCTTTATTTAGGGAGTTTTGCACACAAGGAAAGTTGTAAATAAGTGTATGAATGTATCATTGGGACAAATACATTTTGCCAAAATGTCAACATAAATCACCAGTAAGCAAAGTTTAAAATAAATGAAAATAGTGTGTTGAGCTCTGTGGGTTAAGAGGTTGATGTCTACCTGAGAGAGGCTTAAAGTATTACGCCACGGTGTGTGAAGCATTTAACACCGCTCACTAATATACTCAAACACATTGCCAGTATTAGAATACTATCATCAAATTGCCATAGGTTGTATCCATCGGGACAACACGACACCCCTCCTTCATAGAACTCTTTGCCCAAATCACACTTTTTTTTTTTTTTATCTCGTGTGTTCAAAATCCACCTGAAACTGGGGGTTCACTTGCTCTTTAAGTTAAGACACCTTTATGAATCATGGGCAATTTAAAGAAGAAATATGTCAAAGCAGGAATAACATTAATTGTCTTAGTGACTGAACATACAGAATGTGTTTTGAGTCACGTGATCGACTCCTGCAATCATCAAATTTGAAGTTGATCGGTCCATCAGTGATGTAGTGCTAGAGGCTTATATGGGCCTATAATGATTGGTATCTGATCAATCTGTGCATCCTTTATTATTACCCCCATTTACCTGTTATCTTTGTGGCATTCTTGGCCTCCTGGGGAACTCCCACTCCATATTCATTTTCTCCAGTTACTCTGAAATAATAGAATGCTCCTTCCTGCAGGTCTTCTATCTTGTGAGCCAAGGCATGGCAGCTACTGGTCACAGATACCCAGGCCTTCTTGCTGGCCTCCCGCTTCTCAACATGGTAGGCCTTCACGATATCACCACCGTCATTCTCTGGAGCTTCCCAGATGAGGCTAGCAGAGTCCCGGGTCACCGCTGTTACCTTCACATTGACCGGAGGTCCAGGAGAGTCCAGCACTTTGACCACCATAGGCATAGTTGGTGTTCCCAGGGGAGATTCAAGGGTGACAGAGTACTCTCCAGAGTCATTTCGGCTTGAGTTCTCAATGGTTAGGGAAGTACTGGATTCTGTTGATTCAATGGTTCCCCTAATCTTGAGATCGACTCCCTCCTTGGCCCATACAACAGATGGTACTGGTTTTCCCTTGAATGGTACATTCAGGGTAAATGCAATGCCGTGCTTGACGACAAGCAGCTTTCGCATATCAAGGTCATCATCAAATGAAGGCTCTGCACTTCTGTCCATTGCAAAGGCTGGATCTGAATATATGCTCCTAACACTTATGCCAACCTTATTTATAGCCAGAACACAGAACTCGTATTCAGTTTCTTCTTTCAGCCCTGGGATGGTGAACTCAAGACTTTTGGTGAGAGGAATGGCTTCAATCCATCTTGCCAGCTCCTCTGGCGTTTCAGGGTCTTCTTCCTCATCCTCATAGTATTCCTCCTCCTCCTCCTCAGGCTGTGGTCTGTGAATGAACTCTCTGTATTCTACTCTGTATCCAACGACAGGTGCACCACCGTCAGCGGTTGGTGGTTTCCAGACAATGGTCACAGTGTTCTTAGTAGAGTTCACCATCTTGGGCTTGGTGGGGCGACAAGGAACAACCAGAGCATCTACTGCTCTTTGTGAAGCAGACGCAGGACTTGGCGGACTCAAGCCAGCAGCATTCTCTGCATAAACTCTGAAATCATACTCCAAGCCCTTGCGCAATTTTCTTGCCACTGTGGTGCACTCGACCACTGGTTCCCTGTTCACACGGATCCAGCGGGTGCTAGTCTTCTCAAGTCGCTCAACAACGTAACCACTGATGGGGCTTCCACCGTCAGTGACTGGCTTGGACCAAGTTAGAGTCATTGAATCTCCAGTTACTTCGGTGACCTCAACACTGAAAGGAGCCAAGGGGACAGTGAATGGATCTGTTATCTTGACTGTATCACATTGAAGGGCTTCACCCAGCCCATGTTTATTGACTGCCAAGACCCTGAAGATGTATTCATTGCCCTTGAGCAATCCCGTGACTTGAAGGTATGTTTTTACGAGATCTCCTTTAACGAGTGTCCAGGCCAAGCGGCTGGTTTCCCGCTTCTCCACGACGTAGTGAGTGATCTCTGCACCGCCAGCCTCCTGAGGAGGTCCCCATGACAGATTACACTTCTCAGCGGTCAAACCGGTGGTCTGCAGAGGACCTGCACACGGCCCTGGCTTATCAAGAATCACACATTTCACTGGCATTGTGACAGTTCCAGCAATGTTCTGCAGAGTCAGGGTATACTGGCCAGAGTCTCTTCGAATGCAATCCTTAATGATGACAGAGGTGCTTGTTTCTGTGGAAATAATCTGGATACGGGCTCTCAGTTCAATCTCCTTACCGTCCTTGGTCCAGGACACAACAGGAGCAGGACGTCCAGCAAGATCAGCATTAATCTTCAAAGTCTCTCCTGATTTCACAACAACTGTGTCTCTGAATTTCACATCCATCATGATGCGTGGTGGATCAACATCGTCTTTAACGGTGATGGAGCCAGTATTGTCTGACGGCTCACTAAATAATCCAGCTGCATTCTTGGCAATGACACGGAAGTCATACTGGCTGTTTTCTGTGAGGCCTGTCACGTCATAGTAGGTCTCTGGCACATTGGTGAAGTTGCATCTGGTCCAGCGACCTTGAGGAAGGTCTCTGGATTCAATAGTGTACCCAGACACCTTGGCTCCACCGTCATACTCTGGCTTAGTCCAAGTCAGGGAAACAGATTTTCTGGTAACTGCAGTGACGACAGGCGTGCCTGGAGGATCACATGGGTCTCTAGCTGCTACACCTTCACATGCCTTACTAGATTTACCGATTCCAGCGATGTTCTCAGCATACACTTTGTACTCATATATCATCCCCTCCTCGATGCCGGAGACCTTGTACTCTGTGTCTTTGATCATGCCTCTGTTGATCTTGTTCCAGAGGATGCTAGTGCGCTCCTTGCTTTCCAGGTGGTAGCCCAGAACCGTGCTACCTCCATCATTGACAGGCTCATTCCACGTCACCAGCATGAAGGCCTTGGTGGCTAGCTTTACGATGGGAGTAGAAGGAGGACCAGGTTGTTTGGAGTCATACTGAGCAGTGATTCCAGGAGAATCCAGATACGTACTCTTTCCGTAACGGTTGACTGCATAGATGCGGAACTGGTACTCTGCTCTGTGTGTCAGACGACCAGCCTTAAAAGCATTTCTAGCAACATTGCTTGCTACCAGCTGCCATTCTTGTGAGTTTGTGTCCCTTTTCTCTACAATGTAGCTGCTGATAGAGCAGCCACCATCATAATCTGGTGGAGACCAGGATACCGTGATGCTGTCTGAAGTAACAGCATCCACCTTGAAAGCTTTGGGTGGTCCTGGCTTATCAAGAACTATTATTCCAATGTCTGCACTGACTGTGCCACCAGTGTTGGCCAATGTGATCTCATATTTGCCAACATGTTCTCTTCCTGCTTCCTTGATGAGGATCTTGGATGCAGTCACACTATTTAGGATAGTTACTGATGATGTTTGCTTCAAAGGTAGTGCATCCTTTTTCCAGGAAACAACAGGCTTAGGCCTTCCTCTTACTGGGACCTCAACAGTCAGATCCTCTCCGGCTTTCACAGTGTATGTGTTGAACAACAGATTAACAGATGGTTCAATAGCAACATCTTTGGCAGTCACAGGAAGTCCTAGTTCCTTTGGCTCGCTTTTTCCTTTCTCGTTAATAGCAACAACTCTAAATGAATATATTTCATTAGGAGTAAGATTAGGAATAGTGGCTTCCGGTACTTTTACTGTGCATGCCGTGCCCCACTTATCAACAGATTTAGGCTTAAACTCAACATTGTAGCACATAATTTTGCTTCCTCCATCATGGGCAGGCTTCTCCCAAGCAAGTGACACGCTGGTCTTTGTGACATCAGTGAGGGTGATTTTGTTTGGAGGCAATGGCACCTCAGAAACCTTAACTTCTTTAGTTTCAACCATCTGTCCCTGGCCATACTCATTAACAGCGCAGACACGGAAGTAGAAAATGCCTCCCTCTGGCAACTCTTCAATCTTGAAGGAGTTGGCTGTGCAGTTGCTTGTCACAGTGGTGTAGGCTTTTCTGACAGACTCCCTCTTCTCCAAGATGTAGTTTGTGATTTTAGAGCCACCATCGGTAAGTGGGGTATCCCAGGAAAGAGTCACTGAATTCTTTTTAAGCTCCTTGATGATGAACATCTGTGGAGCACTAGGTGTGTCAAGAATTCTGACGGCAACAAGGGCAGATTTAGTTCCACTATCATTCTCCAAGGTTAGAGAATATTTACCACTGTCAAAGCGATTAACATTGTCAATAACAAGCATAGTGTATGAGCTGGTTGCCTCAATGATAGCACGGTCAGTCAGACTGCCGTCCACTTTCTCCCATTTGACAGCAGGTTCTGGTCTTCCTCTGATTGTGACAAACAGACGTAAGGTTCCACCAGCGCGGACAGACACCACCTTTCTGAGGTCAGCATGTAGTTCGATTTCTGGAGCCTCCACTTTCTCTGTTGTGACAACGGAGCCACTGACATTAGCAGCCTCTCCCACTCCCTCAGAGTTGATAGCGCAAACACGGAACTGGAATTCTCCACCTTCTTTTAGATCTTTTACAGTGAGTTTAGTTGCCTGGATTCCAGCAGGCGGAGTGCACATACTCCATTCCTTTTCAACTGCTGTTTCCACTGCTGGGGCCACTTCGGCCTCATCCTCCTCAGGCTCTGGTGTGTACTCCCTCATCTCCACAATGTAACCCTTGATGTAAGCTCCACCATCAGACTGTGGTTTGCCCCAGGAAAGAGACACGGTTGACTTGGTGAAGTCTGTCACCTTAGGGTGGTGGGGAGCTCCAGGTGGCGTGGTGGCATCGCATGCCCTGTACAACAGCGAGAGCTCACTCAGTTCTCCCATCCCTGCCTCGTTCTCGGCTGCAACGCGGAACTCGTAGAAGTGATCAGTCATAAGTCCTGTCACTTGGAAGTGTGTTTCGGTGAGCTTCTGCCTGTTGCATTTGGTCCACCTTACTCCATCCTTGTCACGCTTCTCAAGGTGATAGCAATCAATGTCAATACCACCAGTGTGCTCTGGTGCGGTCCAGGAGAGAACTATGGAGTCCTTTGTGATCTGACTTCCTTCAGGACCTCCAGGAGCACTCGGGGGGGTGTATGGGTTACGGGCAACAACAGGTTCTGTCTCTAAGTAATCACCAACACCATATTTGTTCACTGCCCTGATTCTGAAAAGGTATTCATTTCCAGCCATCAAGTTAACCATTTTATAGTAGAGCGCCTTAATGCTTGGGGCAGCCACTGTCCAAGACAGCCTGCTCGTCTCTCTCTTCTCTAGGATGTAATGTGTGATGTTTGCTCCACCATCTAGAGCCGGCTCTGACCAGGAAAGGATACACCGGTCAGACATGACTCCAGAAACTTTGATGGGTCCAACTGGGGGGCCGGGTTTATCTAGAACCTTTACAGTAATGGGGAAGGTCTTCACACCACCCACGTTTTGTAGGCTGAGGTCATAGTTCCCACTATCGAGCTTGGTAACATCTTTAATCAGCATTGCAGCATGTTTCTGTGTGTTCTTAACTTCAACGCGGAGCACTTTGTCCATCACCTTGCCCTCCTTCAGCCACTGGGCTTCAGGGGGTGGCTTGCCATGTATATCTGCATCAAGTAGAAGATTCTCTCCAGCATGGATAACAATGACATCCTTGTATTTTGGATCCATAGAGGCCCTTGGTGGTTCAATCTCATCAGTAGCAGTGATAGGTCCAGAGCTGTCTGAGGGGTCGCTAAACACACCAGATGCATTTTTGGCAATGACTCTGAACTCATACTTTTCATTTTCTGTGAGTCCAGTGGTAGTGTATTCAGTCTCAATTACATTGGTGTAGTTAGCTCTGATCCAACGTGCCTCAGCGAGAGATAGTTCCTTCATCTCCACAATGTATCCATTTATTTTACTCCCACCATCATATTGTGGCTTGGTCCACTGGATCTTAATGACGTTCTTGGAGATCTTTACAGCCTCAGGGGTGCCAGGAGGATCACAAGGGTCACGGGCCACAAAGGAGTCTGACACTTTGCTACATCTGCCAACACCCACAATGTTCTCAGCACTGACCCTGAATTCATATCCAATACCTTCTTCCAGGTTACTGATCTTAAATTCAGTATCATTGATGAGGGTCTTGTTGAGTTTGTTCCATAGAATGCTGCTTCTCTCCTTACTTTCCAGATGGTAGCCGGTAACTGAACTACCACCATCATTAACTGGCACATTCCATTCAATGATCATCATCTCCTTTGTTGCAGACTTCACATATGGAGTTCCTGGAGGCCCAGGGACTTTGTAAGGATACTGGATGACGATGGCCTTAGATTCAAGAGACATGCCCTTTCCATATCTGTTTTCAGCAAAGATTCTGAACTGGTATTCAGCCCCAGTCTTTAATTTGGTGATCTTAACAGCAGTTCTGGCGAGCTGGGTAGTGACTGTCTGCCAGGTAGTTGTCGTGGTGTCCCTCTTTTCAACTATGTAGTTCTTGATCTGGCATCCACCAGTGTACTCCGGAGCATCCCAGGACAGGTGGACAAAGGTGTTACTCACTTCAATAACTTTAATTGGACCAGTTGGTCGACCAGGTTTGTCTAGTATGATGATGCCAACCGACTCAGTGAATATTCCAGCTGTGTTAACTGCTGTGATGGAATATTTCCCATAGTCCTCCTTGCAAGCCTCAGTGATGTGAATTCCAGTTGTTGTCATAGTGTTAACCAAATTTACTCTAGAAGTAACATTCAGAGATTGGCCCTCCTTGGTCCAGGTGACTCTAGGTTTGGGTCTGCCGAGCACTGGGAAATCGATCCTTAGATCCTTACCAGACAATACACTGTAAGTGCTGAATTGCATCTTAACACTGGGTTCAATAGTCATGTCACTGGCGATTACAGGTGCAGCAAGTGGCTGAGGCTCACTCTTTCCCTTCTCATTGTGAGCAACAATACGGAACAAATACTCTGTCCCAGAAGTAAGACCTGTGACTGTGCCCTCGCAGGTCTTTGTGCTGGTTGCGACGCCCCACTTGTCTGTACCCTTGGGCTGCATCTCAATCAGGTAGCCAGCAATCCTGCTTCCACCATCATGTTCAGGTTTCTCCCAGGCCAGGGATGCACTGACCTTTGTGACATCAGTGAGGAATACTTTTCCAACAGGCTGTGGGACTTCAGAAGCCTTGATGGCTGTCTTGGTTTCAATAGCCTGACCAACGCCATACAAATTCTCCGCCATTACTCTGAAATAGTACAAAGCACCCTCAATGAGGTTTTCAACCTTGAATGTTGTCTTGGAGCATTTTGTGGACACGTTGGCATATGCTTTCCTAGTTGATTCACGTTTGTCAATGACATAGTTTTTGATTTTAGAGCCTCCATCAATGAGTGGTGCTTCCCAGAAAAGGGTTACAGAGTCTTTCTTGATTTCTTTTACTTGAAGCTTCAGAGGGGCACCAGGTGCATCCAGGACTTTAACAGACACATGCTCGGACGCAGTACCACTGCTGTTAGTCAGGGAAAGGATGTATCTTCCTGTGTCGCTTCTGTCACATGAGTCAATAGACAGCTGGGTGTAATTGAGGGCCTTCTCAACAACAGCCTTCTCTGTCAGTTCAACCTCATCTTTAGTCCACTGGATTTCAGGTGTTGGCCTTCCCTTGAAGGGGATGCTGATCCGAACAGACCCACCTGCCTTCAAAGTGATTCCTTTCCTAAGCTCAGAGTCTAAGAGTATCTCTGGTGGGTCTACCCTCTCTTCTGGCTTAGCTGTTCCTGAGATAGCTGTTGGTTCTCCCACTCCAAGCTTGTTCAAAGCACACACTTGGATCTTGTATTCTTGTCCCTCAGTGAGTTTGGAGATTTCATATTTGTTGACACGTAGGCCAGTAGGTGGGGTCACCATGGTCCACTGCTCCTCCTCAACCTTACAGACCTCTACCACGTATCCCTGGATGGCAGTGCCTCCATCACTCAAAGGCTTACCCCACGAAACTGTGAGGGAGCTCTTGGTGGAGTCAATCAAATTCACATACACTGGTGCACCGGGCTTGTACTTCGGATAACATGCCTTGTAGCTGGAGGTTGGCATGCTTGGTACGCCCAACCCAGCCACGTTCTCAGCAGCTACTCTGAACTCATACTGATGGTCAGTGGTGAGACCGGTTACTCTGAAGGAGAGGTCAGTCACCTTCTGTCTGTTGCATCTCATCCATCGGATTCCAGTCCTGTCCTTCTTTTCAATGATGTAGTTAGTGACCTCACTTCCACCGTCACTCTCGGGAGCAGACCAGGTGATTGTCATTCCATCGTGGGCAATTTGAGACACATCCTCGACATGCGGAGAACCAGGTGGAACATAAGGGGTTTTCATCACAACGGCTGCAGACTCCAGTGAATCACTGACTCCATAACTGTTGCCAGCCATGACACGGAACATGTATTCATTGCCTTCCAGTAACTTAGAGACCTTGAAGTAGGTGGTTTCACAGCTGTTGGTGACAACAGTCCAAGCAAGGCGGCTAGTCTCTCTCCTCTCAATGATGTAGCGATTAATCGTACTTCCTCCATCATGTAGAGGGGCCCGCCATGCCAATGTGCATCGGTCTTCAGCCACTCCAGTTACACAGAGAGGTCCTTCGCATGGGCTTGGTCTGTCGAGGACCACAACATTGAACTGAACATTCTCAGTGCCAGCAAGATTCGTCAATTGAAGAGTGTATAGACCGCCGTCAACCCTGACAGAATCCTTGATAGTTATCATAGCATGGTTGTCAGAGTTTTTGATCTCCAACCTCAGTGTATTCTCAACTGGCTTTTCGTCCTTAATCCACTGGATTGAGGGAAGTGGCTTCCCATGGACATCAGCATCCATCTTGAATGTTTCTCCTGCATTAATGATGATTGTCTTAGTAAATGCAGGGTCAATAGAGTATTTAGGTGCCTCCAACTCATTACTTGCAATTATTGGTCCGCTGTTGTAAGATGGCTTGCTGATAGTGCCTACTGCATTCTTAGCAATGACTCTAAAGTCGTATTGTGCATTTTCAGTCAGGCCACTAATAGTGAATTTAGTTTCAATGACGTTGGTGAAATTAGCCCTTATCCAACGGCCTTCTGGCAGGTCCCGTTTCTCCACAGTGTAACCAGTAATGCTGCTACCTCCGTCATACTCAGGTTTGGTCCACTGGATTACAATGGTGTCTTTGGTCACATGGACGGCCTCTGGGGTGCCAGGAGGATCACAGGGATCACGTGCAACACAGCCTTCTGAGATCTTGCTGCACCTGCCGATGCCCACGATGTTCTCTGCAGACACCCTGTATTCATATTCAATAGCTTCCTCTAAGGGATGACTCTTGAATGACGTGTCATGAATCAGAGTCTTGTTGATCTTTACCCACATGATGCTATTTCTTTCTTTTCTTTCAAGATGGTAGCCAAGTACAGGGCTGCCTCCATCGGAGACAGGCTCGTGCCACTCAACCACCTGGAAGTCCTTGGAGAGAGAGCCAATTGACGGAGTACCTGGAGGGCCTGGTTCCTTGTATGGATATTGGGCAAAGACAGCATGAGAGTCAAGACCATAACTCTTGCCATAGCGGTTCTGAGCAATGATCTTGAACTGATATTCAGCTCCTGTCTTCAGCCTTGGTACTTTGATTGTGGTTCTGGCATAGTTGATGCTAACATTCTCCCATGTTGTTGAAGTAGTGTCTCTCTTTTGGACAATGTAGTTGGAGATTTGGGAGCCACCATTATGCTTTGGAGGGTCCCAGGAAATAGTAATACTTTGTGTTGTGACTTCATCAAATCTCACAGGGCCAGATGGGGGGCCGGGCTTATCAAGAACAATAATTTCTACGGTTGTGTCCTTCTTTCCTGTAGAGTTAGCAGCGTTGATGCTGTACATTCCACCATCATCTCCTACTGCCTCCTTGATGCTCAGAGTTGTTTGTTTTAATGTGTTGATTATGTTGACTCTGGTGGTGAACTTGAGAGGGCCACCATCCTTAGACCAATTCACAATTGGTTTTGGACGGCCAAAGATGGGAATGTCTACACTTAAGTCTTTCCCTACTTTGACACTGTAGCTGCTGAACACCGGCCTTATATCGGGCTCATACACCAAGTCCTTGGCTGCTATTGGGCTGGCCAGAACCTTGGGATCGCTCTTCCCCTTGTCATTCATAGCTGTAATTCTAAATAGATACTCTTCTCCTTGGTTAAGATTGCTAACAGTTGCTTCCATTGTCTTAAATGTGTTAACACCAGACCATTTATCCTGACCCTTCACTTGCATCTCAAGTAAGTATTGTAGGACTCTGCTGCCACCATCATACTCAGGTTTCTCCCAGGCCAGAGCGATGCTGGTTTTTGTTTGGTCTGTGACTATCAGGTTCTTAGGAGCCTGAGGGACTTCAGATACTTTGAGAGGATCAACAGTTGCTGCTGGCAATCCTACACCATGTGCATTCTCAGCAAGGACTCTGAAATAGTAACTGCAGCCCTCCTGCAGTGGCTCAATCTTCCAAGAGAGTTCATGACAGTTTGTTATCACGGCAGCGTATGTTTTGCGGGTACTCTCCCTCTTCTCAAGAATGTAGTTTTTGATCTTGGCTCCACCATCCAGAAGAGGCGAATCCCATGCCAGTGTTACTGATCGGTTTGTAATTTCTTTGACTTTCAAATTGACAGGAGGACTTGGCGTATCAAGAACACGGACAACAACAAATGCAGATTTTGTTCCGCTAGTGTTTTCTGCTGTCACTGTGTATTTGCCACTGTCATACCTGTTCATTTTGTCAATAACAAGGGATGTGTAACTGCTTGTCACCTCGACCTGAGCAGTCTCCTTGAGTGCAGCTTCATCTTTGTTCCATGTGATAGTGGGCGTGGGCCGTCCCCTGATGGGGATGAACAGGCGGAGGGAAGCCCCGGCCTTGATACTTACAATCTTCCTGAGCTCTGGATCTATATCTAGGTCAGGTTCTTCAATCTTGTCCTCAGCAATAATGGCCCCAGACACATCGGCATGCTCCCCAACACCAACTTTATTGATGGCACAGACTCTTAACTTGTAGGCTTGATTTTCTTTCAGGTTTTCCACTTCAAACTTGGTATTTTTTATGCCAGTTGCTGGTGTGCACATGGTCCATAACTCAGCAGCTTTTTCTGTAGACAATTCATCTTCAACTGCAATCTCAGGTGGAACCTCTGGTGTCTCTGTTGTAGTGCAGCACTCAACAATGTATCCCTGAATCTCACAGCCACCATCATCCATAGGTTTGGCCCACGAGAGGAACACGGATGATTTGGTGGTGTCAGTAACCTTAGGGTGATGTGGCGGGCCAGGCCTGAAGATAGGATCCAGAGCTTTGTAGAAGACAGTTGGTGAGCTTGGCTCACCAACACCAATTGCATTCTCAGCTAAAACTCTGAATTCATAACTGTGTCTCTCCATTAGTCTGGTGATCTTGTATGTCAAGTCTGTGACCATCTTTCTGTTGCATCTGGTCCACCTGACCCCCTCCTTGTCATGTTTCTCAATGATGTATCCAGTGATAGGACTGCCTCCGTCTTCAGAGGGGGCTTCCCAAGTGAGCACCATTGAATCTTTCATAATTTCTGAAATTTCCAGGCTCTTGGGTGATGTGGGAGGAACATATAGGTCTTTAATCATCACAGCACTAGACTCAAGAACTGCCCCAACTCCAAACTGATTGACAGCACGTACTCTGAAGATGTATTCATTTCCTTCAAGAAGCTTTTTAACCTTAAGGCAAGTATTCTCCACCTTCTGATCAACAACCGTCCAGACCAGCCTGCTTGTCTCTCTCCTCTCCACAATGTAGTGGGATATTTTGCTGCTTCCATCTTGTAGTGGTGCTTTCCAGGAAAGGCAGCATGAGTCTTTTGTTATTCCTGTGACCAGCAGGCTCTGAAGCTGTCCTGGTTTATCCAGGATGACCACATCCACCGTGACGGCCTTCTCCCCTCCTGGATTCCTCAACAGCAGTATGTATTGGCCCCCATCCTCAATATTTGCTTCCTTCACATTCATGCAGGCTTGTGTGGCTGTGTTCTTGATCTCCCTGTGAATCGTATTTCCAAGCTCCTGCTCTCCCTTCATCCAGTGTATAGAAGGCTCTGGTTTGCCATGAACATCTGCATCAATCTTGAAGGTATCTCCAGCACTGACCACGAGTGTCTGTGAGTATCCTGGGTCTATGCTGATGCTAGGAGGCTCAATCTCATCCTTGGCAGTGATAGGGCCTGTGCTGTAGCTGGCCATGCTGAACACCCCGGCAGCGTTTCTAGCAATTACACGGAACTCATACTGCTGGTTCTCCACGAGGCCTGTTGCAACATATTCTGTCTCGATGACGTTTGTGAAATTAGCCTTAAGCCAGCGGCCCTCTGGCAGGTCCTTCTTCTCCACTACATAACCTGTAATTTTTGCACCACCATCGTACTCTGGCTTCGACCAAACAATAGACACAGACTCATTTGTGATACGAGTTGCCTCTGGGGTGCCGGGAGGATCACAAGGATCTCTAGCAATGACTCCCTCAGACAATTTGCTCACTTTGCCTATTCCAACAATGTTCTCAGCGTAAACACGGTACTCATATTCCATTCCTGCCTCTAGACCAGTGGTCTTGAAGGTTTGGTCAGCTATAATAGATTTGTTAAGTTTGACCCACATGATGCTATTTCTTTCTTTGCGTTCAAGATGGTATCCCAGGATAGTACTTCCACCATCATTCACAGGCTCATTCCAGATTACGACCATGCTGTCCTTGGTTGAGGAAGAAATGGAAGGTGTTCCTGGAGATCCGGGGAGCTTGTACGGGTACTGGGCCACAACACACTCTGAGACCAGAACTGGTCCCTTTCCATATCTGTTCTCTGCTGTGATCCTAAACTGATACTCAGAACCTGTCTTCAATCGGCTGGCCTTGATCTTAGTCCTTGCTAGGTTAGGTGATACAACCATCCAATTGGTTGTTGATGTGTCTCTCTTTTCCACAATGTAGTGTTTGATTGTACATCCACCATTGTATTCTGGTGGATTCCAGGAGATGGTTACAGAGTCTGCTGTCACATCCTCGACCTTAAGTGGACCACCTGGCTGACCTGGTTTGTCAAGAACAACAATACCAATGTCTACAGTTGTCTCTCCAGCTGTGTTACTGAGAGTAATGAGGTAATGGCCAACATCATCTCTAGCAGCCTCCTTAATGGTGAGGTTCAGTATTTTATCGGTGGCAGCAAAATTAACTCTGCTTGTTCTCTTCAGAGGCAGTCCGTCTTTCAACCAGGACACGGCTGCTTTAGGACGGGCAACATACGGTATTTCCACTGTTAGGTCTTCACCTGCCAGCACACTGAATGTGTTGAACAAGAGCTTGGCCACCGGAGCAATAACAAGATCCTTGACGATCACAGGCACGCCGATTTGACGTGGGTCACTGGTTCCCTTCTCATTTCTAGCTGATACCCGGAACATGTATTCCTCCCCTGCATTTAGTCCGCTGATGGTGGCCTCGGTGTCTTTGACTATCACAGATGGGCTCCACTTATCAGCCCCTTTAGGCTGGATCTCAACAACATAACAACCAACCCTGCTGCCTCCATCATGCTCTGGCTTCTCCCAGGACAGAGTGACACTGGTCTTGGTCACATCCTTCAGAGTGATTTTGCCTGGAGGCTGTGGTTTCTCTGATACTTTGACTGACTCTCCTGTTTCAATGGGTAACCCAATGCCATATTCATTCTCAGCCAAAACTCTGAAGTAGTAGTTGCATCCTTCGACTAGTGGGTCAACTGTGAAGGTGGTGTGATGGCAGTTGGCTTTGACTGTGGCATAGGCTTTTCTTGTGGATTCTCGTTTTTCAACAATGTAGTTCTTAATCTTCACTCCTCCGTCATTTACTGGAGGATCCCAGATGAGTGAGACAGATTCCTTCGTTACACCATTGATTTTAAGGTTTTGTGGTGCACTTGGTGTATCAAGCACTTTCACTTGGACTTGGACTGTTTTGGATCCAGAGCCATTCTCAACTGTGAGGTTGTATTTTCCACTGTCAAATCGGTTGACATTTTCAATTACAAGTAAAGTGTAGGATGTTGTGCTCTCAATAGTGGCCCTCTCAACCGGTTCACCGTCTTCTTTGGTCCACTTGGCCTCAGGTGCTGGTCGACCTCTTATGGGAACAAAGAGTCTCAGTGAACAGCACGCTCTGAGGTTCACCACCTTGCGGAGCTCAGCGTCCAAGTCCAGCTCAGGTGGGAGGAGCCTATCCTCAGCCTTTACATTGTCTGGGATTGAAGCTGCCTCTCCGATGCCCTCACTATTCAAAGCAGAGATGTTAATCTTGTATTCCTGGTTTTCCTTCAGATTGATAATGGTGAAGGAGGTGGCCAGAAGTCCTTCTGTTGGAGTAACAATGGTCCATTCCTCATCTTCCTCCTTCTCTGATGGTTCACAGGTTTCCACAATGTAGCCAGTGATGTCAGAGCCACCATCATAAACAGGCTTGTTCCAAGCAACAGTGATGGAGGACTTAGTGGTGTCAAGAGTTCTGGGATTACATGGGGGCCCAGGCTGGTCCAGGGTATCAGTAGCCTTATAAAACGGACTGGCCACACTTGGAGCACTCAATCCAGCAGCATTCTCAGCAATGATTCTGAACTCATATTCATGTCCTACGACAAGGCCTGTTGCTTTGAACTGCAGTTCTTTGACCTTCTTCTTGTTGCATTTGACCCACCGCAGCCCAATTTTATCCTTTCTCTCAATGTTGTAGTTGGTAACGGTGCTACCTCCATCGCTCTGAGGAGCCTTCCACATAATAAACATTGCATCTCTGGTGATAGCGGTGACCTCAGGGTTCTGCGGTGCGTCTGGTGATATGTATGGGTTGTCAGCCAGAGTGGGCTCTGAATCAAGGGCCTCTCCAACTCCATATTTATTGACTGCCATCACTCTGAAGATGTATTCATTTCCTTTGAGCAGTTTGGTGACCATAAACTGTGTGAACTGAAGGTCGGACACCACATTGGTCCATACCAGTCTGGTTGATTCACGTTTCTCAATGACGTAAGCTTCGATCTTGGCTCCCCCATCATCGGCTGGTGGAGTCCAGGTCAGGATGCAGTTGTCAGCTGTCACATCAGAAACCACAAGTGGTCCCCCTGGTGGCCCAGGTCGGTCCAGAACTTTGACATTGAAAATGTGTTTAGCAAATCCTCCAACATTAGTGGCAGTCAAAACAAATTCACCTCCATCTGCTCGGACAGAATCTTTGTTGACCAAGGTGGTTGTAAGGTCAGTAAACTTAATATCCAGTTTCATTGTGTTCTCAATCTCTTTCCCATTCTTGGTCCAAGCCATAGATGGAATTGGTTGACCTGCAATGTCGGCTTCAAGCTTGAAATTCTCCCCTGCTTTCAAAAGAACAACATCCTTGAAGATTGCATCAACCATGATACGTGGTTCAACAATGTCATCTTTGCAAGTGATTGGATCTGATGGGTCAGAAGGAAGGCTCACTGAACCAGCAGAGTTTCTCGCAAAAACACGGAACTCGTAGGCTGCATCCTGAGTCAGTCCACTCACCATGAAGGTCGTCTCAATGATGTTGGTGAAGTTAGCTCTGATCCAGCGACCGGCAGGCAGGTCTCTTTTCTCCACAGTGTAGCCGGTGATCTTGAAGCCACCATCATATTCAGGCTTGGTCCACTGAATGGTGATGACATTCTTGTTGACGTAAAGAGGCTCAGGCTGGCCCGGTGGGTCCACAGGATCCAGGGCAAACATGGCTTCTGATGCCTTGCTGGGCTTACCGACTCCAGCCATGTTCTCAGCGAAGACACGGAACTCATAGGCCACCCCAGCTTCAAGGTTAGTTGTTTTGAAGAGATTGCCCTTCACCATAGTCTTGCTAACCCTCTGCCACATGATGCTGCTCCTCTCTTTCCTCTCTACGTAATATCCAATGATCTCGTTTCCACCATCGGACACAGGCTCGTTCCAGCCAACTGTCATTGTTTCTTTAGTGAAAGCAACAACCATAGGCGTGCCAGGTGGCCCGGGAACCTTGAAACGATAAGCAGCCACAACACTTTCTGATGTGATGGGAGCTCCGACACCATATCTGTTCTTGGCTTTCACTCTGAACTGATATTCTGATCCAGTGGTGAGACGAACAGCCTTGAATATGGTGCGGATGACAGAGGAAGACAGTTCACCCCATGTCTGAGAATTAGTGTTCCTGATTTCAACCACATAGTTGTTGATGGGAACTCCGCCGTCGTTGTCTGGAGTGTCCCAGGCAAAGACACAGTAGGTCCGGGTTATCTCAACTATTTTAACTGGT
Organism: Gadus chalcogrammus; assembly: GCF_026213295.1. NCBI lineage: Eukaryota > Metazoa > Chordata > Actinopteri > Gadiformes > Gadidae > Gadus > Gadus chalcogrammus. Next base: position 27,632,768 of record NC_079427.1, on the reverse strand, counting down.
CCCTTTGGAGGCCCAGGGACATCATGTACTTTAACAACGATGTTGTCAGACACAGAGCCCATAATGTTCTTTCCGATCATGGTGTATGTGCCACTATCAGCCCTAATGCATTCATTAATGGTCAGAATAGCTGTAGCAGCAGTTGATTCCACGTTTGTTCTCTGAGTGACTTTAAAAGCTCCACCATCCTTCAGCCAGGAGACCGTCGGTCTGGGACGTCCCATGACTGGAACCTCAACCTTGATGTTGTCTCCTGCCTTGGCAATGACGGTCTTCTGGCACACACCACGCAGGTCAAACTCAGGCAGGGTAGTGGAGTCTTTGATGGCAATAGCCTTGCTCTCACGGGGAGCACTTCTGCCAGAATGATTGACAGCCATGACACGGAAGATGTACTCTTCATTTTCATTGAGGTTCTTCACGGTGAAATCCAAAGTCTTCACTGTGTTCACATGGGACCATTGATCGGTTCCCTTCTTCTGAGCCTCAAGTACGTATCCAGTGACTTTGCTTCCACCATCGTGTCTGGGTTTCGTCCAGGTCAGACTGACTGAGGTTTTAGTGATGTCAGTAGGAATAATGCTCTCTGGAGGAGTTGGGGCCTGGGATGCCCGGATTGGATCAGTAGTTTCAACCGAATCACCAATACCGTACTCGTTCTCTGCACGCACTCTGAAGTAGTACTCACATCCCTCTCCCAGATCTTCAATCTTAACTGAGGTGGTCGGGCATTTTGTGACACAAGTAGCATAGGCCTTGCGTGTTGACTCTCTCTTCTCAACAATGTAGTTGGTGATTTTGGCTCCACCGTCAATAAGAGGCATCTCCCACTGAATAGTGATGCTCTCTTTATCAATCTTGATTGGCTTGAGATTTATCGGAGGTCCAGGGGAGTCCAGAACTCTGACATTGATATCAGCGGTCTTGGTTCCAACTTCGTTCTCCAGGTTGAGCTCATATTTTCCGGCATCAATCCTGGTGCTGTCGGGGATAAGCAGCATGGTGAACGACTCCGTGCTGTCGATGACTGCACGCGGTACAGGACCTCCCTCCTTTGTCCAGGTGACTGAGGGGGCAGGGCGTCCTTTGATTGGCACAAACAGGCGAATGGAGCAGCCGGCCCTGACCACTAGGGTTCTCCTCAGCTCAATGTCCAGCTCCAGGCCAGGCTCTGCTGCACGCTCCACAATCTCCACCAACTCCTGAGTCGCTGCAGCTTCTCCCACTCCCTCTGCATTCACTGCACTAATTCTGAAGTGGTATTTAACTCCCACTTCCAGTCCGGCAACAACAAACTCTGTAATTCTGAGTGGCGATGAGGGGTTGTCCTTTACCCAATCGTCTGTGCTTTCCTTCTTGTGCTCAATAATGTATCCAGTGACCTCCATACCTCCGTCGGTAAGGGGTTTGCCCCAGTTTAGAGTGGCAGTGGTCTTGGTTGTGTCTGTGACTCTTGGGTTGACTGGAGGTCCAGGTACATCTGAAAAACACAGATATAGTTGTTATGGAAACTTGGGATATATTGGTATAAAAAGTACCCATATATGAGATATATTATATTCAACTGGACCATAGAGCAGAAGCCTTTACTTACAGGCAACAACTTTAGTGATGACGGGCATCGATGGTTCACTGGGTTCTCCATAGCCGGCTTTATTCTCAGCGCTAACACGGAACTCGTACTCCATTCCCTTGGTCAGACCCTTCACCTCGTAGCTCAGCTCAGCCACAGACCACTGGGAGGCTCGGACCCAGCGCACCATATTCTTCTCCTTCTTCTCAACACAGTAGCCTGTGATATCACTTCCTCCATCATCTGCTGGCCTCCTCCATGTCACTGTGACCGACTGTCCTTGAATGTTTCCTACCTCTGGTTTAGCTGGTGGGCCGGGGGGACCTGCACACAGAAACGACACGTTATCGTAACTATCATGACACAAATTAAATATACATTAATTAGCTTTCACATCAATGTTTTTACGAATAAACAGAATAGGATGTACCATATTTATCGACCATCTTGACTGCTTCTGAAAGCGAGGCTTCGCTGGCGCCGTACTGGTTGACTGCAGACACTCTGAAGATGTACTCGTTGCCCTGGATGAGCTTGCGGGCAACAAAGTGGCAGTCGATGACCTGCTCCTTTAGGATGGTCCAGAGCAGGCGACTGGTCTCCCGCTTCTCCAAGGTATAGTACTTGATGGGGGAGCCTCCATCCTCAGTGGGAGCTGTCCAGGTCAGGGTGATCTTCTCAGAGGAGACGCCGCTGGCTTCAATAGGCCCGGGCACACTGGGTACATCAAGGACCTTTACACTAACACTCTCCTCCTTCACACCGAACGGGTTACTGGCAGCGATGATGTACTCTCCGGAGTCCTTCCTGCTGGCATACTTGATGGACAGGGTGGAGGAGGTGGGGGTCGTTTCTATCTGGACAATGTCGGATGGCTTGAAGTTCTTTCCACCCTGAGACCAGCATGAGGTGGGAGCAGGTTTTCCCATGATGCTCGTGGCTGTTATGATGATGGTTTCTCCTGCCCGAACCGTCAGGCCTTCCTTCACCTGGGACTCGATGATGATGGTTGGTGCCTCTGATGACAAAAACACAGAAAAAAAGAATCAGAAAATAGAAAACCAGTGTTCTCCCCATTTGCATGCACCGCTGCACAGGTGTCACTACCATCAGCCTTGTAGAAAAGAAACACAAAAATATTGCCAAACTGGAATCACTTAAACCTTCATCACTTAAACCTCACACACATCAGCGCTGTGCATATGCACATAAACAACGTGCAGGCACAAATCCACACTGTTTACGTGCACACCTCGACTCGCTGCTGGAACACATCTTAAGGGAACACTGCAATCTAATAGCTGAAAGGATTTGTACATATAATGCTATAACGGACAGATCCATTGCATTGGATTATTTAGCTGCTTCTATTCAAAGTGACGTATAATTGTAAGCTTATTAGTGCAGAGCCTGAATATTTTAATATTAGGACTTTTATCCGTTAGCTATTTTTTTAATCTCAATTCAGGATTTGAAAGCTTAGTTTTGTTTAATTTCTGTTTTATCCGAACGGAGAGGTGATGGTTCCACTACTTAGGTGTTGCCAAAATAGTATGGCTTTAGACGGTTAACAATAATTAACTTACGCTATTTCAAAGTTTAGACGAGGCCAAAAGATACCAAAACGTTCTACCCACTAGTAGAGAAGGTGTCGGTCATAGAACAAACATGAAGGGTTCAGGCTGCAATGATTTTTCCTTTAATGGCCATTTGTCATCCATAATAGCGCCTGTGTGATTTATACTCGGGTTAATAGCGCTATTTCTGCAACTTCAAATAATCCAAACTTTAATCAACATCACAAAATGCACCTATTTGCTTTGTGATAATTGGGAGCTGTGCCGTGTTCCATTACTTGTACTTCCATGAGTATACTTAAAGGAATAGTATATATCCGTATACTCATAGGCGTCGATTACGCCGGGGACACGTCCCCACCAGTTTTCGTAAAGACTCATTTTGTCCCCACCAGAAAAAATAAATAAAAATAAAAATAAATTGAATGCAGTTTTTTAAAAATGAATGTTAATAGCGTGAGACAGATGCGAACCAATCCATCTGGATACGGCACACAGCCGTCAACAATTTGCAACAATTATAACATTTGGATGAGTAGTTCTAGAATGGGGGAGGGGTGGGTGGTACGGTGGGCGGCTCCTTCTCTGTGTAATCCGAACCTGACAGCTTCCTGCGCACTTCCATGGACACTTCCTGCGCACTTCCATTTATTCATGATGATGACAATCTGTACAAACTCCTTTGTCGTAGTTTGACCGAGGGCAGCGAACGATTTATCTTGATAGATTCTAAGTTCTATCATTGACGTTGAAGCTATAGCCAACATTAGCTTCACTAAGTTCTGATTGACTTAGTTCCTCTCCCTGATCAAATGTAACCAAAGACAGAAGATTGATAACTTAATTGATTTAGCTCTGTCTTATTTATTTATTTTAAAATGCAGTGTTTTCTCCCTTTAGGAACTTGTTTCTGCCAACTCACCTCTTCATTGCCATCTACCAGTTCCTGCCTTTCATTAAGCTCTGATGCACTTGGTTCCTGTTCCTTATAAATAAATAAAAATGTGTTAACTCAATTGATTATGCCCTCTATTTTATGAGATTTATGTGGTGTGCAAACAAAAGTCTTGGAACCTTTATTGTAATGATATGACCACTATGACGGTATGTTGGTTGTGGTATATGTTATCAATATTGTAATTGGTTTTTGACAAAATATAGGTTTGGAGTGTGCGGTTGCCTGGTACCATGGTTGTTACTTGGTACAAATAATATGGATGATTTACGACCATCTAGTGGGGAGTCTGAAAAACGAAACGTCATTGAAGTGAAAATAAAATGAATCATTCGTACTGTTGTAAATTCAAAATTAATTTAAATAGGAAAGCTAAACGTTAAAGCACATAGGGCAAAACACTCCAGTAGCACCAGGCATGCTAGCCAACAATGTGTCGCGCTGGTAGAGGCTAGCTAGCTAAAAAAAACTCAATAATTACAATATATTTTTCGAATAAATATTAATTTAGCTGAGCTCATAAGACACTAGCACACTTACTGTGCATGTCAGCTTCAATTGCTTGGCTTTAAAAAAAAGCTCTGATGTCCTGTCCATTTTGCTGTATAATTAACTAGGTAGGATCAGAGAATGTCGGGCTCTGGTTGTATCGCTATCTCGCCTTTTTTCAGTCGTGACTAGATGTCCCCTCTGCGGCACCGTAGTGGATTATTTTTGTATGAGGTGCCAGCCTGACTTGGACAATGAATGAGATATTAATACTAATACTTTATGGCTGGTATGCAATGATGAGGCATCAGACAGTCAATTCATTTTAGCCTGAATACATAGGTAAAAAGCACCAGACCGCTAGTACCATGGATGGACAGTGTCAGAGCGAAAACCTGTTGAACTAAACGGATGTGGTTAGGCAGCAGGCACGCAGGCTACACAGCGGGATACATCTGCAGACCACTGGCACATTAATAAAGGTAAGATGCAATATTTATTGCTTAAGATTTGCTGGTACTTTGGCGAGATCTTTTGTGTTTTTTGCCCTCAGGTGGTCAGCTGTTTTAACTTGAAATAGTACTACTATCCATAGCCTCCAAGTAGCCTAACTTAAATTATCCAGTGTTAGCGTTCTTACGGTGTTGGGTATAGCCTGGTGGAGATTGCGATAGTGTAGTCGGTGGAGTCAGTCTCTTGTTGACTCAAAGTGACTTTTGGTCATTTGCTTTGCTTGAATTATGGAATAATTGTGTGTGTGTGTGGGGGGGGGGGGGGGAGTGCATGGGTTTTGGTCAGAATGCCATGTAGATTGGATGGATGTGTGTTGTGAATTGAGAACAGCCAGCTCATGATGTGATATAAAGCGTTCAGCTATAATTATTTTTAGCTTTTTCGATCTTGACATTTGTAGTGCTGTGTGTATACGTTTGCCCCTTCTGAACTTAAACACGTAGGTAATAAGCCCCTCTTTGTTTATTTTGGTATAGCTCATGTCATGTCACGTCAACATTGAGTGCATCATGGAGCAGAACATTGTGGGTCATTCATGTCCAATGCAACACTTTCTTCATAAAACGTGTCAGACATAATTTTTTTGTAAAAATCGTATTAATTAGTAAGCTACACAGGTATCCCGTCTTCAGAACCTTTCATGACCTGTGCTAAAGAAAAATAAGGTGCATCCCCAGCAATTGCGTCTCTGTCCCCACCACATTTCAAACCAAACTGACACCAATGCGTATACTATCCGTACTATCTGTACTCACTGAGTACGTTAATTTTTAAGATGTGAGTGCTGTTCCAAATCGAGTACTCCGTGGTGCACTAACCGGAAATTACGATCACGACTGCCGCCGCGGCTCCTCCCCCGCAATAAACATCCCGCTTTGAACGGTGAACTCTTTACGCCTAGCAGCTATAAAAACTATAAAACTACAAAATGACTCTATTAATGCAGGCTATGTGGAAAATGCGCCGACTTTGGCTCAGCCTGGCTCCGCCTCTTCCGCTACGTAGCTAAGATGGCTGCCGTTGAGTACGGAAAGTGTCCTTCGATCCACACTTCATGATTAGCCCGTTTTGAGTACGACATCCGGGTCCTTGAAGTATACTTATTTTCGCCGGATCTGAATTGGAACGTACTACGTACTCAAAATTTGGCTAGTAAGTACGGATAGTACGGGTATTGGAACACGGCACAGGTGTACTAATCAAGTAGCCTGGTCCCACCAGACTCTGGTACTTCATTTAATTTGTACAGGGAGTCTGGACCTACTCAATTGGCAAACGTTAATTCACTTGAAGGCGGGTGTCTGTTGAAGTTTAAAACTACCGTATTTTCCGGACTATAAGTCGCGTTTTTTTTGTAGTTTGGCTTGCCCTGCGACTTATATTTCGAAGCGACTTGTATGCCAAAATTGTGCGTACATAATCTTCGGCCGCAAGATGGCACCGTCATTCATTAGGCCTACAACTGAACGCTGCAAGCCTACTGCACCACCGAATAAATTATATTCTCGTCGTCATCGTCCTCAATGTCCTCCGGTTCAACCAAAGCTACCCCAGCCTTAGCTGCAATGTTGTGCAACATAGCTGTCACACATATCACAGCGCATGACTTGGCCGGCGAAAACTGGAGCCCTCCGCTGGACTTGTGAAGGCATCTAAAGCGCAACTTCCACCTCCCGATCGTGCGCTCAGGTTTAGGACCGCGGCGCATACGCGTCCGGTGGAATCCCGGTGTCACTGAATTCGGTATACTCTCAGAACTACGAGTGGGACCGACACACCTATATTGCTATTGCAATTTTATTCAGTCTCTCCAGACTAAACGTTCTTGTTTAAATGTTTAAAAATAAATGCGACTTATACACCGATGCGACCTATATATGTTTTTTTCCTCGTCATGGAGCATTTTTTGACTGATGCGACTAATACTCGGGAGCGACGTATAGTCCGGAAAATACGGTACACTAGAAAAAAAAATAAAAAAAGATTAGTTGATAACAATGCGATTCGGCCGGAGCAGTCTCCGCCAGCTCTTCTTGAGGCTTGAAAATATATATGTATCTTTAATTTTCTTTTGAATATTTTACTAACATTCGGAAAAGTGAACCATAAATAGAAGTTTAAAATGCAGGGGCTGGCCCTGGTCTTCTCTGATGTACGGAAGGGCAGATAAAAGTGTTCTTGAGGTGACACGTGGGGTCTCACCATATTCGTCTGCACAGACGATGGTGTCCGTCTGCTCAGAGGGGGGGCTCAGGGCTCCGGCTGAGTTCTTGGCTCTGATCCTGAACTCGTACTTGCATCCCTCCTGCAGCTCCTTCACGGTGAAGGCCGGCTCCACCACGTTGACATTGTTGGCCTTCACCCAGATCTTGGAGGGCAGGTCCCTCCTCTCCACAATGTAGCCGGTGAGCCGGTGGCCGCCGTCGGACTGGGGCTCGGTCCACTGAAGGGTCACAGAGCTCCGGGTGATGCTGATGACGTCCGGAATACCAGGGGCATCTAACAACACCACACACGTCATTAGACATCTCATTTAGCATGACAACACCCTCTACGTGTTCTCACTACAGGTGTTAGCAATAAGGTTTACTATCTCATTGTTTTACAACCTGTGATTCTGCAAGTGGAATGTGGGATTTTTTAAACAGGTACATTTTCAGTAATAGTAAATAGTGTTCAGTAAATATGGTATTATGAGTGCCTTCCGTCATATGTTTGCCATTACAATTAATTCCATTGATGTTTTGGGCAAATTTGTTAAATAAACATAATGGAGTATAAGTAACTTTGATTACTAAACTTTTCAATCTTTCTCACTGGCAATGGCCTTCTTTCAGTAATAATTCTAAAAATAATAAAAGGGGGCATTGGTACTCTGCTCAGCGAATGCCTGGGTGTCAATTTGTTTACCGTTTGCGTATGAGATGGTCCACGAAAGGTCTTGAACTGAGTGGTGCACCTAAAGTCAAGTCAACCTAAAGGTTGGAACCACAGAGAATCTAACTCACCAATGGGATCCAGGGCAACATAGGGGTCTGTAGGAAGGCTTGGTCTGCCGATGCCAGCCAGGTTGATGGCCATGACTCTGAACTCGTACTCCATTCCTTCAGTCAGACCGGTCACCTTGTGGTCCTTCATCCTGATGGCCGCCTGGCTGGCTCTCCTCCACAGCATGCTGTTCCTCTCCTTGGACTCCACATGGTAGCCTGAGGAACAGATGAGGCTGCTGTCATCTGTACCCCTTTACACTTTGCACTCAAAACATATGAGAAAACCCTATTGTTTGAATGGCTGTATCTCAGTGTGGTTGAGTGTTTTAATGACTATCTCAGCGTGGATGAGTGTTTAATGACTATCTCAGCATGGATGATGTACCAGTTATGGGAGAGCCACCAGTTTTGCGGGGGTCAGACCACGCCAGGTAGGCTGAGTCGTGGCGCATGCTCATCATTTGAGGTGGAGCAGGCGCGTCAGGAACATCTGAGGGAGGAACGACAGAACCATGAGCCATCCCCCTGCACTGAAGCTGAAAAAGACCACCTGGCCATGGTGGCGGGAACTTACTGAATGGATGCTTGGCAACCAAAGGCTCAGACTTGAGTCCTTCTCCCACGCCATACTTGTTTTCTGCACAAACTCTGAAGATGTACTCGGTGCCTTCATGAAGACCGGTGACCCTCATGGAGTTGGTGTCCACGAAGGAGGACACCGTCACCCACATGTTGGTGATGGAGTCTCTCTTCTCCAGGATGTAGTTGGTGATCTCAGACCCTCCATCATCCTTGGGAGTACCCCACCTTAGTGTGGCGCCATCAGCAGTCACATCCTTGAACTTCACTGGCTGGATCGGGATACCTGGTTTACCCACGACCCTGAAATATGATCACATACATCAGTACAGTAGTGAAGCTATTGGTAGTGTATGGACGGTATTGGGTCTTAACACATCTCTCTAACGGATGCTTTACCAACGAGGAGAGGAAAGTCCCATGCTGACCTGATGAAAATGGTGGACTCCCTTGTCCCAGCGCTGTTCCTCAGGGTGATGGTGTACTTAGAAGCATCAGATCTCTGGCAGTCCCTGATCAGCAAGGTGGTGTTTACGGCTGTGAACTCCACAGACACTCTGCCTGTGTCTGTCAGGTCCTCATCATCACCCTTCTTCCAGGACACCTTAGGAGTTGGTTTGCCGATGATAGGGATCTTCAGACGCACGTTGCTACCCTCCTTAGCGATGTAGCACATGTTGGGGAGCTCACGCAAGTCACATGTAGGATGAACTGAAGGATGAATACATGGAAATATTTGAACTTTGAAGCATCTCTCTATATTCCAAACACATCAAGTCTAATTAAATGTAATCAATGAACAGAGAAACACAGAAAAAGAACGGTGAATATAACGTACTGATCTGGTCCTTGGCGATCACGGCCAGCTCTTTGGCGGGACTATCTCCAGAGTCGTTGACTGCCATCACCCGGTAGTTGTACTCGTGGCCCACAATCAGGTCCTTGGCACTGTACTGCATGTTCTTGGACCTCATGAGCTCCTTGTACTTTTCATCTCCATTCAAAACCTCCAGGACGTAGCAGATAATGCGGCTGCCTCCGTCTGAGAGAGGCTTCTTCCAGCTCAGAGTGCAGGAGTCCTTGGTAACAAGCAGCGTCTTGAAATCCATCACAGGACCAGGCTCCTCTGTAAAAACACATCTCTTCAGTTAGATTACATATTCCACAGCATGTCACTAACACAAGCTCCTCTGAAAGATCACATCTCTTCAGTTACATGTCCTACTAAAGAAATGATCAACTAGAGTTGACCTAAGAAATGCTGGCTAGGACACCCACCTGAAGCTCTGACGCCATCTATAGTCTCACAGGCCTCTCCGATGCCCAGCTCGTTGACGGCAGAGACCCTGAAGCAGAAGGATCTACCGGCCTCCAGATCGGGAACCTTGAAGGAAGTCTTAGCACAGTTGTTGGAGACGATGGACCAGGCTTTTCTTTCAGCATCCCGCTTTTCAACGATGTAGTGTTTGATGTCGTAGCCTCCAGTGATCAAAGGAGCGTCCCAGAGGATGGAGGCGCTGTCCTTGGAGTGTTCCTTCACCATCAGGTTAACGGGTGGCCCTGGAGTGTCTGGAGGCACAACAACACAACGTTAACACCCAGGAGATATACATAACACAATACTAAACCTTCTACACATAGATAGATAGATATAAAAGTGGGTTGATTGGAAGTAGAGTTTAGATTCTCTGCCCGAACCCGACCCTGACCCGACCCGGCCCGTGGGCCGGGACGAGATTTCCCGTCCCTATCCTCGGGCCGGGCCCTGACCAAGCATTTAATTATTATTATTTTTTAGCATTAGGCCTACTTTATTAGCCTAATTGGGTGGGGAGAAGCTATGCCATAATCAGAAATATTACATATATTTTTAGCAAAGTAGGCCTAAGTAACAGATAGATCGCATGATCTATCTGCATGCTGTGCTGTATTGTGTGGGCTACTAGAGATGCGCGGTTTAGCTGTAATGACATCCGCAGTCCGCACCCGCTGCTTAATATCAATAATCCACCCCCCATCCACCTGATGCAACATTTTTTTCACACCCACACCTGCCCGAACATCATTCATTATAGTGGGTTACCCAATGTCCCGGTTTTGCAGGGACAGCCCCGATTAATTTGTTCCGAGTCCCGACAAAAGCCTGTCGGGACACTATAATGTCCCGGTTTCCACCAACCACTATGAAATGTCCCCTGTTGTCAATGATTTCATAGTCAAAATGGTCTTATCATACCCCGATCATTAACTAAAAACCACATAGAAAGAATAAAGCATCCAGCATATGATTTCAACAATGTTTGGGGGCATACGCAACAGGGATGGTCACACAGTGGAATGCTGATTTAAATCAGCGGACCAGCGCTGGGCGGAGATGTTTGAGCATTTCAGAAGCAGGGAGATTCCATAGAAATCTATGTCAAATTTGTCAGTTTGCGTGTGTCTAGTCAATATGTTAACATACTTATTATTTAGGTTATTAATGTATTAATAAAATTGTCGGGTTTAAATAGGGCTCGGGCTAATAATTACAGTTAATGTGTTGGGCAGGGCCGGTCTCTGGCACAACGCGCTCGGGTAGGGTTGGGCTTGATCTATTAAATGATGACCAATCATTGGAACTTACCAAAGACCTTGACGACAATGGTGTACATCTTTACGCCACACACACTCTCCAGGCTGAGGATGTACTTTCCAGCGTCGTAACGGTTCACGCTCTCCACTTTAACCAGTGTGTCCGTGGCTGTGGACTTCATGATGATTCCCTGGCGGTCCTTGATGTTGGAGTTCATCTTGGCCCAGATGATTCTGGGGGTGGGACGGCCCTTGATGGTGGCCTGGAGGTTCATGGTGGCTCCGGCGCGCAGCTCTAGCACCTCCTTCAGCTCTGCACTCAACACTGCCTCTGGAGGAACTGCACACAACAACCATCATCAACAATAACCCCATAAATTACAGGAGGCCATCCACTAGAAATACTGTGCCTGAATACAATGTAAGCGTTTGAAATGAACACAGTAACATACCCATGATGTCTTTGGCGATGTGCTTCCCTGGAACCTCACAGGGCTCACTGAAGCCGACCTTGTTGACGGCGGTGATGCGGCACTGGTACTCAGACTTATCGATGAGGTTCTGGATGATGTAGCTGGTGTCCTGCAGGTTCTTGGGAACATTGCAGCGGATCCAGTCGGTTGCGTCGGTCCTCTTGCATTCCACCAGGTAACCCAGCACGGGACTTCCTCCGTTGCTGGCCGGGACGCTCCAGGCCAGACTTATTGTGCAGTTGGTGGTGTCTGTCACGCCGGGGTTCACTACTGGGCCAGGAGGGTCTGAAGCACAGATCACACCTCAGAACTCGTTGATTCTTTGTATATACATTGTTAACTCTTACTTTATAATACAAATACTCATGACACAGTCTTTTGGACACATCAACTTTGTGGAATAAGTTGAATTGAAAGGAAAGGGGGTAGACTCACTGATGGGGTCCAGGGCGTAGGTCGAGGTAGAAGGTTCACTAGGTGTACCTGGACCTGCCAGGTTGAGAGCACTGACTCTGAAGTCATACTCTGTTCCTTCTGACAGGCCGGATACCTCCAGCATACGCTCAATTATAGGCTTCCGGTTCAACTTGATCCATTGCATCTCCTTGCTCTCTTTCTTCTCGAGGACGTAGCCCAGGATGGTCGACTTCCCATCGTCTGCGGGGTCCTTCCAGCTGACCGTCATGCGGTCCTTGGTCACGTTGGTGATGACTGGAGCCTCGCATGGGCCAGGCATAGCTAGGGGTCACATCAAGTTCAGGGTTCATTCAAGAGAGACACAGAAGGTTTTTAAACAACATCGCAATAAGAAACAGTTTGAGGGCTTGGTTGGTCTTATTAAAACAGTTAGTCAGTTTGGGATAGTAAATCAAGACTGACTGAAACACTAAGCCAGTTTGGGTTAGAAATTCTGGACTTACTAAAACAGTTAGCCATTTTGGGTTGGACAGTCTGGACTTACTGAAACAGTTGACCAGTTTGGGTTAGACAGTCTGGACTTACTGCAAAAGTTTACCAGTTTGGGTTACACACTCTGGACTTACTGAAGGGATTTCTGGCGACCACAGGGTTGCTGATGAAGGCCTCTCCAACTCCCCAGCTGTTCTCGGCACGAACGCGGTACTGGTACTCACGACCCTCGATCAGCTTCTGCACGCTGCACTCATGGGTGTCGGCATGGATCTTGGCCGAGACCTGCGCCCAGTTGGCCCTGTTGGTCTCACGCTTGTCCACAATGTAGTGGCTGACAATGGCTCCCCCGTCATTCAGTGGGGGTTCCCAAAGCACCATCACGCTGGTTGCAAACACCTCAGAGATCTGGACACTAGTGGGAGGGCCAGGCACATCTGGACACAAGGTGGATAATGTTAGTTCTCAGAGTCCAACACAATATCAGTTGGTTTGTTACTTCTAACATCATTTTAGAATAAGTCAATGAAGTCAATCATTTCATGAAGATGACTCGACTTCAGGACGTAGACCAACATGATTTGATAACCTTGACGCACCTAAAACCTTGACGATGACCTCTGCTGTCTTGGATCCACTAGCGTTCTGTGCCGTGATGGTGTAGGTTCCACTGTGTTCCTTTGTCACACTGGTCATTTCCAGTTGGAACTGTTGTCTCTGGTTGGAGATAGTGAGGCCCTCTGTTGAGCGGAGGCTGGTGTCTCCTCTCTTCCAGGTCACCTTGGGCATAGGTTTACCAAACACCTCTGCCTCCAGCAGGACCGTGGCTCCAGCCTTCACCATGAGCCCCTTCTGCATCTTAGCATTGAGCTCCACTCTTGGTAGAACTGCAGTCCAGCAAGTAGCAGTCAGGAGCACAATACAGAAGTAGACAAATATAAGTATACATTTAATTCTTATTGTTCTTATTGTGTACATCAAAGACTAAGAATATATCTATTTTGAAATGTAAAGGTCTTCATTTGTCATAACCTCCTGAAGTGTTATGTTAGCATTGGGTAAGCAATAAGTAAGCATTTGGTGAGCATTATGTGTGAGTGAGCTCCAGTATTGTACCGTTCTCAGTGCAGACCAGAACGGGGTCTGAGGGCTCGGAGGGTTTGCTGATGTTGACGGCGGTCTTGGCGATGACTCTGAACTGGAACGTCAGGTCTCTCTCCAGGCCGGGGACTGTGTATTCCTCCCTTGGAACGTTCTGGCTGCTGGTGTTGCTCCTCAGCCAGGCCTCCCCGGGCACCCTGGTGTACTCCACATAGTAGCCAACGATCCTACTGCCGCCGTCGTTCTTTGGTCGGCTCCACACCAGACTCACAGAGTTCTTGGTCACATCCAGAATGTCTGGTTTGCCTGGTGTGTCTATAAGGGGAATGGACATATTTAATTCAATTTAATTCTTTAATCTTTAATAATTAAGATAAGAACAATACCAGTGGGTTCTGTGCTTGTCCTTCATATATATATATATATATATATATATATATATATATATATATATACACATCCATTTAGTGTAAATTAATAAAAGGCTGTGATGGGGAGGACCAGTCCTTACCGATGGGGGTCCTGGCGGTGATGAAGTCGGTCTTCTTGCTGGGCTTGCCCTGGCCAGCTCGGTTGATGGCGGACACCCTGAAGGTGTACTCAAGGCCCTCGATGAGGCCGGCACACGGGTACTCTGTGGTGCGGACCACTGTGTCGTTGGCCTTGACCCAGAGCAGGCTGTTCCTCTCTTTCCTCTCGATGTAGTAGCCGGTGATGGGGCTGCCGCCGTCGCTCTCTGGTTTCTCCCAGGCCACAAACATGCAGTCCTTGTTTGTCTTGTTGATGTGGCAGTTAAGGGGCTCGTCTGGAATCTCTATCGGTAGCAAAGACATTGCAACCATGTTAACTATAGCAGTGCCTGTTGTGCCGCCCTGTGGTGCTTCTACAGTATTGTGTGAAAACCTAAAGTATGTGTAAATTGTAGTAAACATGTTGTTTGTATGACACGTAGTAACATAGTTGTAAGTTTAGTATTAAGTATATTTAGTAATTTGAACTGTAGTATATGTAATAAGTATTATAAGTATAGCATGTGTAATCAGTACTAAAGGTGTAGAATGTGCAATAAGTAGTAAAGGTGAACTATGCGTGATAAGTATTAGAGGTGTAGTAGGTGTAGTATATGTTAGGTGTAGTAGGTTTAATAAGTAGTAAAGGTGTAGTATATGTAATGTGTGGTAAAGGTGTAGTAATTGTAATTGATAGTAAAGGTATAGTATGTGTAATAAGTACTAAAGGTGTAGTATATGTAATGTGTAGTGAAGGTGTAGTATGTGTAATTTATAGTAAAGGTGTAGTAGGTGCAATAAGTATTAAAGGTGTTTTAGGTGTACTAAGTATTAAATGTGTATTAGGTGTAATGTGTAGTAAAGTTGTTGTACATGTAATGTGTAGTGAAGGTGTAGATGTAATAAGTAGTTAAGGTGTAGTAGGTGTATTAATTATTAAAGGTGTAGTAGGTGTAATTAGTATGAAAGTTGTAGTAGGTGTAATAAGTAGTTAAGGTGTAGTAGGTGTAATAAGTATTAAAGGTGTAACTTATGTAATAAGTATTAAAAGTGTAGTTAGTATGTGTTATAAGTAGTGTTGTCAAGCGATTAAAATATTTTATCGCGATTAATCGCACTAATGTCATAGTTAACTCGCGATTAATCCAAAAAAAAATGATATTCTAAATATCCCTTGATTTTGTGCTGCTAGAATTTTAGTAAGATCAGAGAGTGTTGAGAAGGACAGTAAGAAGAGAGACCCGCAGTGAATTCAACCCGGTCCCCTTGACATTGGGTAGGTGCATGACAGTGGTAGGCCTACCGTATAGCCCAGGGTTTTATTTGTTTCAATCACTGAACTTTTGAACAAAACTCTTGCTCAGCTCAGATGGGAAATACTATAACATTTATTATTTAAACCAGTAAGAATATATTCCTACCGTACGTAGGCCTATACCCATTACCAGGCTATCGAATAACGCCCCCACACACACACACACACACACACACACACACACACACACACACACACACACACACGGTGGCGGAGTGATAATCGGGAGAGTCTGTAGAATTCCCGGCGGGACGTTAACCTGCGGGATAACAATATTGCGTTCATAAAAGTTCCTTGCAGCGCCGTCCGGCAGCCTGAGCTGTGCACCCGCAACCTCTCACTCACTCAACACTCACCACACTCAACATCGCAACATCGCAACCAAGTCGATTTTGTTTAGAGGGGAGTAACTGAGCGGCCCCTCCCGAAGTGGTACAGCCCAGTTAGGCCTTGAACTGCCATTGGTCAGAAAGACGTAACAGCTAATGCTGCAACATTGAACTCTCGTGCAGGCTTGAACAGAGTGACACACTAACAAACACACACTTTTAAGGAGTTTTTCACCCGCTCCGTATCCTTGCCTGCCCCAACAAGTTTGTGCGGCGTGCTTGTTGTTTTGATTCCGGTGTAGCTAGATCCGGTATGATGTTGTAGTTCTTCTAACGTGACTAGTTGTTGCTAGATAGCAGGTGAAAAAACTACGTTTGCCAAGCCAAAAGAGCATTATTTGCGCGATAAAAAAAATAATGCCGTTAAAATTGGTTTGCGTTAACGCTGTTAATTACGCGTTAAACTGACAGCACTAATAATAAGTACTAAAGGTGTAGTATATGTAATGTGTAGTGAAGGTTTATAGTAAAGGTGTAGTAGGTGTAATAAGTAGTAAAGGTTTAGTAGGTGCAACAAGGTTTGGCATGTGTAATGTGTGAAACCTACGGAAGGGGAACTTGGCCACCATGCGGTCGGACTGGATTGGATCAGAGATGCCGAAGCGGTTCTCTGCCCGGATGCGGAAGGCATACTCCTTCCCTGGGATCAGCTTGCCCAGCCTGCAACCGGTCTTCCCACAAGAAGAGACGGCGTTCACCCAGTCTCCCCGGGTCACGTCACACTTCTCCACCACGTAGTTGGTAATGGGGCTGCCTCCGTCCTCCAGGGGTTTGTTCCAGGACAGAGAACAGGCATCAGAGTCGATGTCACTGATCTCCACCGGACCCTCTGGAGCCCCAGGGATATCTGGAAAACACACATGATGCTGTTATAGTAGCCACTCCACCCTTCACCAGAGAGGTATTGTTGTGCCAACATAACCCTTCACCACAGAGGTATTACTGAACTAACATCCCCATTAACCAAAGAGAGGTATTATAGTCACCATGAACCACACATGCATTGGAGATGTAAAATAGGGCCAGTAATGACAGTAACATTAGTGACAGTTAAAGTGATAGTGATATAAATAGTAGGGACCTCTTATGATGATCTTGAGGGCCTCCTCGACTTTGCCACAGCTATTCTCCGCTGACAGGCTATACTCTCCGCTGTCCGTCCTGGACACATCCTTGATGATGAGGACACACAAGTTGGCAGACTTGTGGACTGCCAGGCGGCTGGACGGCACCACCACGTTCTCCCCACGCATCCACTTACAGCTGGGCATCGGTTTACCAGAAACCACCGCCTCGATTCTCAGCTTGGCCCCCGCCTTGGCACTCACCATCTCAGCCATGACAATCTTGGGCTCCACTGTAGAAACACACCGTGTGGAATGAGGAGTAGAAACACATCGTGTTGAATGAGGAGTAGGAACACACCGTGTTGAATGAGGAGTAGAAATATAACGTGTTGAATGAGGAGTAAAAAATACAACGTGTTGAATAAGGAGTAGATACCACCATGTTGAGTGAGGAAAAATATAAATACATGTTGAAAGAAGAGAAAGCAGATGGACGCTGAACTAGGTGACTCACGGATCTGTTCCTTGATCTCAGAGGCCTCTCGGGTCTCGGTGTAGGAGCTGCAGCCGATGATGTTCTTGGCTGACACTCTGAACTTGTATCTCTTGCCCTCCTTCAGGCCACTGACGGAGACACTGAGACCCTTAACGGTGGTGTAGGCGTTCCAAACCTCCCTCTCCTTCTCCTCATCCTCATCCTCATCTGATTCCACCAACGGCTCTGGGGCAGGAGGAGGAGGTTCCTCTCCCTCTGGAACCTGCAACAAGACATATCATCCCTGTTATTATTATGATAAATTATGAATATAATCTAAGAAGAACATCAAGTAAGAGGCATTGATGAGGTTGACAAGCAACTAGAAAGCAAACCTCCACAGGTGCAGGTGGGGGTGGGGGAGGTTTGACCTCGATGTATTCAATAACGTAACCGTCGATTTTAACACCTCCATCCCTCATGGGCTGCACCCAGCCCACTGTAGCACTGTTCTTGGTGATCTCCAAGACCTCAATCTTCTCACAAGGGTCGGGCTTACCTAGAGGAACACAGATACAGGTTACTTGAATGGGCGGATGAAGTTTTAATGTCAGTATATATGACAGATAAAAAACAGGTGAAGA
The DNA here is from genome assembly GCF_026213295.1 of Gadus chalcogrammus. Classification (NCBI taxonomy): domain Eukaryota; kingdom Metazoa; phylum Chordata; class Actinopteri; order Gadiformes; family Gadidae; genus Gadus; species Gadus chalcogrammus. The sequence continues at coordinate 27,614,636 of NC_079427.1, read as the reverse complement.
TAATGAATGGGATGAACATGACCAAAGCGGATGAATTTAGGGAATGATGTGAAGGTATTGATCTGTAAGCCATACATACTGGTAGGGTCGGAGGCCAGGTAGGAGGTAGAGGAGACCTTTGGTACTCCGGGCCCATACTGGTTGACTGCTGTGACTCTGAAGTAGTAATCCGTGCCAGTCGTCAGACCGCCCACCTTGAAGGGAATCTTGTCTATTTCAACTTCTCCCTTCACAACGGCCCACGTTTTGCGATCAATGGCGCGCTTCTCAATGATGTAGTGTGTGACCTCACTACCACCGTCTACCTCCGGTGGACTCCATGACAGTTTGGCAGAGGTCTGTCGGATGTCTGTAGCCTCGATGTTCACCACAGGCCCTGGGGTGTCTGTTGGACAAATGTTCTTTAATTCGTTGCTCACCATAATCCTTCATCTAAGAGAAAATGCATTCAGGTTCTGCCTCCTATTGATGGACATAGAGGAGCAAGGCCTAGATCGACATTGGATGGGAGAGGTTGAGTTGCTATGAATAACTATTAAAGTGTAACTCACCAAGAACTTTGACATTGACAAACACAGCCTTCTCCCCAGCAGCATTCTGCAGGGTCAGGCAGTATTTGCCGGAGTCGTCACGGGTGCTGTCAGGGATTACCAGGAAGGTCATGGTGTCGATGATGTCTACATGACCCTTCCTCACCACGTTGTCGATACCCATACGTCTCCAGGTCACGGTGGGAGGAGGTCTACCTCTGATGGTAGCACAGAGTCTGATGGGACACCCAGCCCTCACGGTCAGACCCTGCTTCAGATTGGCATCCAGGTCAATATCTGGAGACTCTGTTGGAGTGAAGAACAGGCATCAGAGTGGAGTTTCTGTTAAGGGGTTAGAACTGAACCCCTCTGTTAAGGGTTCATGTCCAACCCGTTTCTGAGGATTCATCGCAGCTATCACATGTGACCAATCAAATATAACATATTGGCTTCACACTCACGTTCAAGCTAATTTAAATATTCTCTTCTACATTATGACTGAGAAGGTCTCACCTAGGATCTCTCTGGGCATCACAGCTCCTTCAAGGTTGCAGGGCAGGCTCATTCCCACCTGGTTCTGGGCGGACACTCGAAACTCATACTCCAGTTTCTTTTCAAGACTACTGACGGTGAAGTGACACACCACTAGCTGGGCAGCCACGTTGCACCTCTTCCAGCCCTCATCCTTCTTGGCGGTTCCCTTCACCCTGATCTCCACCACGTAGCCGATGAGGGGCACACCGCCGGTCGAGACAGGCTTGGTCCAGCCCAGGGAGATGGAGGACTTGGTGCTGTCCAGGACCTTCAGGTTGGTTGGTGGTGCGGGGGGTTCTAAAATGACATGACATATATGTGGGACACATTTAACCATCACTTCTCTAAAAAGCAAATACTTCTGTCCTTACAGATACAGAAAACAAACATTTCAAAACATTCAAACATTTTCATTCCATTTATTGTCTTACCAATTGAGTCTCTAGCAGTGATGGCCACTGAAGGCTTGCTGGCAGCGCCAACCCCGATTTCGTTCACAGCTTTGACTCTATACTGATACTCATGGAGAGGCAGGAGTCCAGTCACAGTTAGACGAGTTGCAGGGATGGCCTCCTTGTTAACAGGAGACCATCTGACTGCATGCTCCTCCTTCTTCTCTAACAGGTATCCTATGATGGACTTGCCCCCGTCTCTCTCTGGCTCAGACCACTGTACACTCATCTCTTCCTTGACGATTTTGGTAACTTCAGGTGTATCAGGAGCCCCAGGGACGTTGAACTGTGTACCAGATATGATGGTGTCGCTCTGAACTGCTGGGCCGGGGCCCATCTTGTTCTCTGCACGCACTCTGAAGGTGTACTCATTTCCCTCAATGAGGCGGGTAACTCTAGCCTTGTTGGTGATTACTGCGTTAGAATGGACAGACCAGACTCCTCTCTTGGTCTCACACTTCTCAATGATGTAGTTGTAGATCTCACAGCCACCATCATCTTCAGGAACCTCCCAGTCCAGTTGGCACCTGTCATTTGTGATGCCTGAGATCTTGAGGTCGTTGATGGGCCCAGGTCTGTCCAGGACATTGACCTTAGCATCAGCAGAGCAGGTTCCAGCGATGTTGGAGGCCGTTACAATGTATTTGCCACTGTCCGTGCGCCTGGCTCCAGTGACAAGCAGCTTGGATAAGTCGGCACCAGATTCCAACTGATGCCTGAGACCCTTCCTGATTTCCTTGGTGCTCTCGTCCTTGGTCCATTTGACGTCACACTGTGGCTTGCCCTTGATAGTTGCCTCAATAGCGATACAGTCTCCAGCCCTGACAACCAGAGTCGCATCCAGTTTAATCTTGATTTCTGGCTCCACCAACTGTTCCTTCACCAAAACATCATCTGTGGTCACCCAGTTACTTTCTCCACCTTCATTTTTGGTCTGGACCCTGAACTGATAGATCTGGTTCTCAATACATCGGTCAGCCATGAAGTAGGTCTCCTTGATGGCTCCCTTGTGTAGCCTCTCCCACTCCTCAGCTTCTTTGGGCTTCTTCTCCACATGGTAACCTATATTCCGACTACCGCCATCATACTCTGGCTTCTTCCACTTAAGGAAGCAGAAGGTCTTGCCAATTTCAGAGATTTGGAAGTCAATGGGTTCCCCGGGCTTCTCAATGGGATCCACTGCCAGTACAGCGGTCTTGGACTCAATGGAAGGACCAGAACCGATTTTATTCTGTGCACTGACCCGGAAGAAGTACTCACATCCCTCAGTAAGAGGAGCCTTCATCTGACGTTTGGTGAAGTCATTGGAGATTACGGTCCATCCTCTCTGGCTGGGCTGGCGACACTCAATGGTGTACTGAGTGATCTCAGTACCTCCATAATCTTCTGGGTTCTCCCACGACACCATACAGGAGTTCTTGGTCACATATGCCACCTTAAGGTTCTGGCAAGGCCCTGGAACATCCAAAACGTTGACAATGATGGTAGCCTGGGCCAGTCCACTGCTGTTCTTGGCAGAAATAGCATATTTACCATAGTCTTCCCTTACAGCATTAGAGATGACAAGCTCACATAGTGGGTAGTTATTGTTGATTTCAGTGCGTCTGTCTCTGCCCACAGCTCTGGCGTCTTTGGTCCATGTAATCTCAGGATCAGGTCGGCCCTTCACCCTGGCGATCAGGCTGATGCTCTGTCCTGCCCTGACCGTGAGGGAATCACGGCATGATGCATCCACCACAACTTCTGGGGGCACCAAGATATCTTTGGCCAGAACCGTCTCAGAGAGCTCCCTAGGTTCACTTTCTCCAATCTTATTGATGGCTCTGATGCGGAACCTATACTCCATTCCCTCAATAAGACCTTGAACTCTGAAGGCACAGATCTTAATGTTGTCTTTGTTAATTTTATCCCATTGTGCACTGCCTGATTTCTGGGCTTCAACCGAATAGCCTAGGATGGGGCTGCCTCCATCTCTGGTTGGCTTTATCCAGCAGAGGTCTGCATATGATTTGCTCCAGTCCTTGAGTTTGGGACTTCCAGGTGGTCCAGGTTTGGTCAGGGCACGGGTGGCCTTTACGGGGTCAGAAATAGGGGAAGGTCCACTGATTCCAGCAACGTTTTCTGCAAACACTCTGAATTCATAGCTATTTCCCTCAAATAGGCCTGAGACTCTATATCTGAGATCCAGGACAGGAGTCTTGTTCACACGGATCCATTTGCCGGTCATCTCTCGCCTTTCAATCACATATCCACTGATGGGGCTACCGCCGTCATTCTCAGGCAGAGCCCACTCCACTGTCACAGCGTTCTCTGTGATATCAGAGCACTCCGGCAGGCCAGGGGGGCTGGGAGGGTCGAACATATGCTTGGCAATAGTGGGAGGACTCTCCAGCCCAGCTCCGATGCCAATTTTGTTCTCTGCCCGGATGCGGACAATGTATTCACGACCCTTTTCCAACCTGGACACTTTGGCCTTGGTGCTGGTGCCACTGGAGCTGACCACTGACCAGGGCTCCCAGGGCTTCTTCACATCCTTCTTCTCCACCACATAGTTGGTGACCGAGGTGCCTCCATCGTCTTTTGGCGCCCTCCACTGGATCATCATGAAGTCAGGCGTGACCTCCAGGATGTTGACCGGTCCTATGGGGGCACTGGGCACATCCAGGACCGTGACGTGCAGGGCTGCCGTCTTGCTCCCTGCTGGGTTGGAGACCATAAGGAGGTACTCTCCAGTGTCTCCTCTCACGCTCTCTGGGATGGTGAGAATAGAGGAAGATCCAGTAGACTCTATGTTGTGGTGGCCTTCAGACATAATTTCCTTGCCATCACTCATCCATTTGGCATTGGGGGTTGGGATGCCAGTCATCTTAGCTGGCAGCACAACGGTAGCTCCTGCCTTCACCACGAGACCCTCAATCAGCTTCACGTCAACTTCAATAGTTGGTGGCACTAGAAAGATAGACAACAACCATGTCGAAATCATCGTTTTAATTACTTATACATAAATGTTATAAATATAAAAAAAATAATGTGTCTTACATGTCTTCTCTTGGCACATGACGGGAACACTGGTATCTGGACGGCTGACTCCGATTGCGTTCTGAGACTTCACCCTGAAGCGGTATGTCTTGCCCTCCACAAGCCCGGTCACATGGCTGTGGTTGTTGGGAACTGTCTTGAACACGACCCAGTCGGCTTGACCGTCTTCCTGGTGCTCCACGATGAATCCAGTGATGTCACTTCCTCCTGTCCTGTCAGGCCACTCCCATTCCAACCAAACCTCAGATTTGTCAGCATCAGTGTGGTGAAGGTTCTTTGGTGGCCCAGGGGGATCTGGAAGTCAATTCATTTGTTAATAATATTTGTTAATTAATTTGGTTCTAGTTCTTGTTCTTAATCTTTATGAATCTAACATGAATCTACTTTTAACCCAACAAGATTTTATAGTCTATGCTTCTTGTGTTCAGCGGCACTCACAGAGTGGATCAACGGCCTTGATGGGAGTCTTGGTCACCACGTAGTCGCTCCTGCCAAACTGGTTTTCGGCAGCCACACGGAAGAGGTACTGGATTCCCTCCATCAGGTACATGGCCATCAGGCTGGGCTTCTTATTGGATGCAGACACAGGAACCCACTGCTCTGCCGCCACGTCCCTCTTCTCCACAACGTAGTGGGAGATCACGGCTCCTCCATTGTCCTCAGGGGCCTTCCAGGTCAGGTACGCTGACTCGCTGGTCACCTCTGACAACACCAGGTCTCTGGGCGGGGAAGGTTTGTCTGAAGGTAAGAAAAGAAGAGAGTTCAAATTTTATAGTGTAAACCAATTTGGTAGTTTGTGTAATAAGGTTGGTTGTTTGACTCACTCAGTACGAGCACCGCCACGGTGGCAGATTTCTTTCCAGCTGTGTTCTCCACAGTGATGGTATAGTTGCCTGAGTCAGGGCGGACACACTTGGGCATGAAGAGCTTGCTGCTGCTCGCGGTGGTGACGATGGTGGCATGAGCTGGGGTATCTTCGTCGTTCTTCTTCCAGGTGACAGTAGGAGTGGGCACACCCCTGATGGTGGCACTCAGTGTGATGTCAGTTCCCAGCATGGCCAGGTGGTCACGAGACATGTTAGCATCAAGCAACAGCTCTGGCTCCTCTGAAGACACAACACATTAGATCAGGAAGAGAGGGAATGAGGAAGAGGAAGAGAGGGAATGACGTGGGTTGGCATGCGTCTGAAAGCTGGAAACAAACCTGGATTGCTCCAAGGCCTATAGCCTTGGAGCCTATAGGTGTCCAAACAATTGAATGGGGAACAGATACAGGCAACATTAAGAAGTAGTGGGCTACATAAATATATGTGGATAAGCATTTTGTGTCTCTGTAATGAACCATGTTTTTTGTTTTTTTTCCCATGTCATCAGCTCAGACAACTCCATTGAAAACAAAATGGAGGAGGCTTAATATAACAATTGAATGGTGGATTTATGTTGTTTTTGTAAAAAAAATAAACATGGTCAAACGATGTACTTGGGTTACATGTAACACCGAAGGTCGGTATCCCGAGAGGCTGCAGAATGGGGTATATTTCATCCCTTTTCCCAAGCCACAACGGGACAAGAAAAAATGTGTAATGTGGATCAGACTGTGTGGCAGGTCAGAATACCAACGGAATTTAGGCTTTGTTGTGTTACCTTCTGTATTTATTTTAAAGTTTTGAATGTAGTCCCTTTTGATTGATCCTGGAAGAAATGAAATCCTTTTTCGCCCTAAACTTCTCCAAAACCTGCTTGATATACTGTTAGCTGACATTTTTCCATATGTTTTTGTTATCTAGTCTGGTTTGTCTGTCCGAGTTCTTCATGGTAACGTTCGGGGGCGGGACTGAACTACAGGTCAATTGTTTACTGGCAAATGAAACAGATACATTTGCCTTTATATTATGAAAAAATATGGATTCATCAAATCTCCTGCATTCCGAATTTATTTTCCTGTTGCTGCCGTTCTCATTCTTGCATACTTAGGTCGGTAGAATCAGGAGGGGATAATGATTGGATTCGACACCCATTGTTCAAATTAGGAACTTATATTTTTGTCGCCAAGGGACAATTAAAAAAAAAGAACTTGAGCTGTGATCGGCCATGCCGGTCCTACGTATTGTGGGTCCGTCGGTGAGGCCAGCATTGCCTTTGGCATTCAATCAGGTTAGTAAAAAGCTCTACCTACCCAGTCTATCGTGAACCTTGATGCTCTGCTTGACGTAAGCAGGTTCAGATTTGCCGGCAGCGTTAACGGTGTAGATCCTGAAGGTATAGTCCTGTCCGTCTTCAAGGCCAGTGGCCACGTAGTGCAGGTCAGGGCACTGCTCCGGACTCTCATTGGCCTGGCTCCATTCCACCAAACCGGGCCTCTGGTATTCAACCAAGTAACCAAATATCCTGCCCTTGCCATCATGACGAGGCATCTGCCACTTGAGACTGACAGAGTCTTTGGTTTTGTCGCAGGCCTCTGGGGTGACTGGTGGACTGGGAGGAACTAGACCAAGACAAAACACTTAGCTTCCACTTCAATGACACTCAAAACAATGAAGTCAGAGGGATGTGGCCACTCACCGATGGGGTCTTTGGCAAGGATGGGTTTTGATGGGACACTGGGGTCGCCTGTTCCCAGCTCATTCTCAGCCATGACCCTGAACTCGTACTGGCAGCCCTCTGTAAGGTCCTGCACCCGGTACTGGGTGGCGGGGTACAGTGGGTCCCTGGTTGCTCTGGACCACCTCTTGGCGGTCGGCTCCTTCTTCTCCAGAATGTAGTTGATAATGGGCTTGCCTCCATCACGCGGCCGGGTCCACAACACCAGGGCATTGGTGCCGTATACCTCTCTGACTGAGGGCATCTCTGGGGCTTCAGGAACTCCTAAAAGGGCCACAGATTTAAGATTGGTACAGGACCAATATATGACGAGCTTTAATTATACTCATTGACTATGCTATTTGGGAAAATAACGGAGGTTTTGGGAGAAGAAGGAGTAGGAAGGACATACTGAAGAGGTCCTTGGCCTTCATTTCTTCTGAGTCCAACGGGTCACTGATGCCGTACATGTTCTCAGCAGAGATCCTCATGATGTACTCCCTGCCTTCTGTCAGCTTGGGAATCTAAAAGACAAACAGCATTACAACCATGCAGAATACCTGTCCTAAACCAAAAACACTTTGGCAGAGCAACAAAGCAACTGTATTGGGGCATGCCATGAGTCCTTGGGACTCACCTTGCAGATGGTCTTTGTAGATGCTGATGTAACTGTAGTCCAAATATCTCTATTGGTGTCTCTCTTTTCAATTATGTAGTTGGAGATGTCAACTCCTCCATTATCAAGAGGAGGCTTCCAGGAGATCACCATGAACTCTCTGTGTACCTCTTCGAACACCACTGGTCCAACCGGAGGAGATGGTCGGTCTAGAAAGCAACAGTTGATTCACTTTTTTACCACTGCGATTCTTTTGACGTACACCTCATATGATAATTAGGGTCAATACCAACTACAAATCATTTAGGGACTTTGCAAAATACAGATAATGTAGGGTACACACTAACTACAGATAATGTAGGGTACACACCAACTATGGATAACTTAGGGTCCATACCAACTACAGATAATGTAGGGTACAATTATGCCTAACTTTGGGTCAATACCAACTTAAGATAATGTACAGGACACACAAACTATAGATAACTTGGTCCATACCGACTATAGATAATGTACAGTACATACAAACTATAGGTAGCTTGGTCCATACCGACTACGGTGATGTTGCAGACTCCCTTCCTGGAGCCGGTGCTGTTCTCCACCACTACCACGTAGCGGCCACTGTGCTCCCTCTTGGCCTTCATCAGCCCCAAGGACATGGTGGTCAGGGTGTTCTTGAACATGACGTGCTGGTCGGCCTTAAGCTCCTGGTCGTCCCTGTACCACATAATGGATGGCGAGGGTTTGCCAGTGTATCGACCCTGCAGCAGACAGCTCTCTCCGATGCGAATGACGACTGAGGCCCTGAAGTCCACCTCGATTGTAGGAGGCTCTGAACAAATAAACATCATCAGCATTGATTGAAGGAATAACATTTTTTAATTTGTGTATTACATTTTTAATACTTGAAACACAAAACAAGTCAACTTTAAATTCCTCACCTAGTTCATTTTTGCAGGTGATGGGCTTGGTGCAGAAGGATGGCTTGCTGGCGCCAACCTCGTTCACAGCGAGGACTCTGAACTCGTATGTGTCTCCGTCTCTCAGACCATCATATGTATACCTCCTCTCCATCAGCTTCTCCTTGGTGAGTCTGACAAACTTGTCCTTACCAATGGTGCGGGCCTCCAAGATGTACATGATGACCTCAGAGCCACCGTCAAACTTGGGTGCCTTCCAGGTGAGGCTGATGTAGTCCCTGGTGACAGCACTGACATCCAGCTCCTCAGGACGGTCTGGGACAGCTGGAGCAGAGAGATACACCACGCATCAGTACAATCCTCTTATTGACAAAAATCGAATAGAACTAGTTAATTTGTCAGTAGAGTGTGGTTTGTTGACATAACTAGTAGTAATGCCGAAGTTTATGCAGCAGTAATGCTGAGGTTAATGAAGTGGTATAGCTAAGGTAGTTGTAGCAGGATTGTCGAGGTAAATGTTGACTAACTGATTGGATCTTTGATGATGATCTCGCAGGGCGTCTCAGCGAAGGGTCCAACACCGATGGCGTTTTCTACAGCCACCCTGAAGAAGTAAGCCTTCCCCATCATCAGGCCATGGGCCACAGCGCTGTGTCTCGCCACGCTGGTGGACACCGCAGTCCAAGCCTTACGGCCCTCCTCGCGCTTCTCGATCACGTAGTTGGTGATGGGAGAGCCACCGTCGTCTTCAGGGAAGAACCAATTGAGCTTGCACGAGTCGCTGGTCAGGTTCTCAGCCGTAAAGGGGATGCCAACGGACCCAGGGACATCTGCAATGGTTGCTTTCTATTATACCGGCTCTAAACATTGTTTTAGATAAATCAGGGGTTCTCAAACAAGGTCCGGAACAATTGGGGATAAGAAAATAACATTTAATCAATTCATTACTGTAATTAACATTATTTATGTTAAAATATTAGATTAGTCGTTTTTTAAAGCTGAATTCAGCTCAGCTTTAAGATCAGGTGACACAGCACAACAGACAGATAGGCCTACTACTTAATAGAGGGCTTATCAGCACGCCTGGTGAAAAAGTCACAGATCGCCACTGCAATCTGTATCTGCCATGTAGAACCTGATAACAATTCCTTGCATACAGTGATGCCTGAACGCAGCAGATGCAACATAGAAAACTCTTTTTACCGCTACATCCAACGTCACTAACATTGATAGATCAATAGCAAATTTCTTTCGGAAGAGAAAAATATACTTCTTTCTGTTTTCCTGAGCTATAATATTATAAAGGTAAGGTTCCTAATCGTTTTTTGAATAGTGCTGAAAGCAGAATCACTCACCTAGCACATCAACAGTGATGTTCTTGCTCTTCTCCCCTGCAGCATTCTTGGCAGTGAGAGAGTAGACTCCCTGGTGCCTCCTTGTGCAGGGTTTAATGACCAGAGAAGAGCTGATGGCTGTGGTCTCCACGGTGGCTTCAGCTGGCAGTGCTGCTCCGTCCCGGCCCCAGGTCACCTCCGGTGGAGGCTGGCCTGAGACGTACGCGATGATCCGAATCACCCCACCTGCGTAGACCACCATCCTCTCCTTCACTGATGCATCCAGGTCCAACTCAGGAGCAACTGTGGAGATAAGGGAGAACATTCTACCTTTACCTGTGTTCTGATGTGTTCTTATAGTCACCATTACAGTGGGATAGATTATACCGATACCCATTGCAAATATTATTGAGCTGCCTCAGACTGGTGGTCTTATGCCTTAGGCTGTTGGATTGGAGTTGAAGAATAAAGAAAAGCATAGTTCTGAGGAGGTCCTGATAACTCACCGGTTCTGTCCTTCACCTCCAGGGCCTCAGGGACCTCTCCTGGTTCACTGTTCCCAGCAGCATTGAAGGCCATCACGCGGAACCTGTACAGTCCCCCCGTCTTCAGACCTGTGATGACAAACATTGTGCCTCTCACCTCCTTCTCCTTGGCCTAAAAATAGAGAATGCACATCATGTAGTGAGAACCAGCAGTCGTGTGATGTTTCCATGTCTCTCTCTGGGGTCTCTATGAGGGTCCTCACCTTCACCCAGGCCTCCGTGCCCTCCTCCTTGTACTCCACCCAGTACCCCATAATCCTCGAGCCTCCGTCCTTCAGAGGAGGAATCCACGTCAGGTCCACGGTGGACTTGCTCCAGTCCGAAACCTTGGGGGTCGGAGGTGTTGGAGGAGCTGTTGGTGCAGAGGTCAGAGGTCAACGCCTAGGACTACAGCTTTTTCAAGTAAAGATTATGCAAAACGAACTGCACACTCAGAATAACAAACAGTGTTAATACAGTGTTTCCAGCAGAGACTAAGCGCTTACGTCCTTAACATGTCTAAAATAGCCTAGCTTAGCTTCAGGAGGACTGTTCCTTACAGATGGGGTCTCTGGCGAAGGCCAGGTCCGTGGAGGGACTGGGCAGGCCAGGCCCGGCCGCGTTGATAGCGATAACTCTGAAGAGGTACTGGGACCCCTCGATCAGTCCTGTCACCGCGTGGGACTCTCCCAGCGCCATGGGCCGGAGGGGGTCCCGGGTCACGCGGGCCCAGCGCTTGGAGGCTGTCTCCTTGCGCTCCAGCCAGTAGCCAGTGATGGGCGTGCCACCATCGTCCTCTGGCTCCTCCCAGCTCAACGTCATGGAGTCCATGCTGATGTTGGACACTTTGGGTTTCTCACATTGACCGGGTGGAGCTGGAAAACATAGAGTACAGTCAGCTCGGTCCACCCCTCTTCCACATCATCTCATCCATATCACCTCAATGTTATCTACTTCAATATATTAGAGGATGCAGTCATTCATATTTACCTCATTATATTATAGGGTGAGCAGTGGTCATTCATATCTACCTCATTATATTATAGAATGAGCAGCGGCCTTTCATATCTACCTCATTATATTATAGAATGAGCTGCAGTCATTTATATCTGCCTCATTATATTATAGGATAAGAAAACTATCAAATCTGACCGTCGTTTATCTTAGAAGGCGTTTAATAAGGGACTAGAAGTTGCAGTAGTAGGACTCACTGCAGATGTTCCTGGCCACCTCCGGCTCACTGTCCAGAGGATCTCCAACCCCATACTTGTTCTGAGCCATGACACGGAACACATACTCGTGGCCCTTCATCAGGCCCTCCACCGTCCACAGCCGCTCCTTGGGCTCGCTGGTCACCTGCACCCAGGTCTTCCTGTTTGCCACACGCCTCCAGATCACGTAGTTGGTCACCTTGGAGCCGCCGTCGTCTTTAGGAGGCAGCCAGGACAGTGTGATCTTGTCTTCTCTGATCTCCTCAAACTTGATGGGGGCAGAGGGAGCCCCGGGGCGGCCTGAGGAGACCAGGGTGTTAGAAACAGGATGCCCTTTGGTATAAAACATCTTTATACCAACCTTTGACTCTATTTCACATGTTATACCATCTGCCAGTCTTCGACACAGCTATAACCAATATCTGACTGCATTCCACAGTTATAAAATCGGACTGTATTGGCCAGAGTTATGACATCTGACTAACTTCACCACAGTTATAACATCTGACTATATTCCCCACAGTTATAACATCTGACTAACTTCACCAGTTGATATATAGAACTAGATGGTCAAGCCTACCGAGGACATTGAGTCTCATCTCTTTGGAGGCCTTGCCCATGCTGTTGGAGGCAACAAGAGTGTAGAGGCCGGTGTCTGGTCTCTTGCCCTGCTGGATCAGCAGCGTGCAGTTGTCGTCGGCAACCATCTTGTTGATGTGTTCGTCATATTGGACCTCCGCCTTGTCCTCTGGCTTGTGGGGAGGGGCCTTGAACCAGGTGAGGGTGGGGAAGGGACAGCCATGGATGGTGGCCCTGACGTTGATGTCTGATCCTTGCTCAACCTCAAAGAACTCCTTCAGCTCGATGGATGGAGCGCCTGCCAGCAAGGTTAATCAGTTACAACATGATCATCATTCATGTCATGATATACATCATAAGTATTAAGGACTTACAGGTCTGGTCCTGCAGTAGGATGGGACCCGCGGTGGTCGATGGCCGGCTTGCTCCAGCGTCGTTGTACGCCGTCACTCTGAACTCGTACTCATCTCTCTCCGTCAGGTCCTCCACCTTGTAGGAGGTGGTCTCGATGTCTCGCCTGTTGCACCTGCAGAGTTTTAACAGAGAACTTTAGACCGAAGGCTCTGATAGATGAGTAGAGATAATGATATGTGAGAAGTTAGACAAAGTGATATCTTAGTAATTAAAGATAGTGAGACTTTAGTAGACAAAGTTAGTGATACCTTAGTAGTTGGCAATGGTGAGACTGTAGTAGACAAAGTTAGTGATACCTTAGTATATAGAGGTGGTGAGACTTTAGTAGATAGAGATGGTCACACTTGAGTAGATACAAATAGTGATATGTTGGTAGATAGAGATAGTGATATCTTAGTATTGTGATTCTCAAACTATGTTGGACATGGATCACCTGACAACGCACAAAACACTCCCATGGACATTTTACTTTTGGGATCAGCGATGAAAAGGTAGAAGAACCCTAACCTTAGTTGATTTGGAGGAAGATAACGTCTAATAGAAAAACATGATGATATGGTCTAGTAGACAGAGATATTGATAATGGTCTAGTAGATCGAGATGGTGATAATGGTCTAACTAGACCATTATCACCATCTCTTTCTACTAGACTCTAGTAGATAGAGATGGTGATAATGGTACCTTCTCCAAGACTCCTTCTGGGTGCCGCTGGAATCCCAGCAGAGCAGGTCCATGTTGTAGTGGGTGACGGGGGAACCGCCGTCGTTCTTGGGGGCCTTCCAGGTCAGGGTGATGGTGTCCTTCTTCACCGCCTGGATCTTCAGCCTTGTTGGGGGGTCTGGAGGATCTGGGGACAACAGGAACACTTCTTTAGTACAAGCTCTTCTGGTAAGTACTGTTGATATAAAGAATAGTATGTAGTAAGTATTGTCGAGATAAAGAGTAACATGAAGTTATTGGCTTACGGATGGGATCTCTGGCCATGGAGCCGTCTACGGTCTCGGCATATGGTCCGAATCCAAAGCGGTTTTCTGCCCGGACACGGAACAGATACTCCTGACCATTGATCAGGTCAGCCACCACCAGAGATTGGGCTGAACAAGATGGGTTCACCTGGAAAAGACGACAGCAAGGGTCATGATATCTGGAGACCAGAAGTTCATGGTAGAGCAAACGTGGATGTTGCATCATAGTACCTTGGTCCATGCTTTGCCCAGAACAGTCTTCCTCTCGATGAAGTAACTCTTAACCCGCTCTCCTCCGTCACTTTGTGGGGGCTTCCAGGTCAGCCTGCAGGTTCCTCGAGTCACATCACTGACCTTCAGGTCCTGAGGAGCTCCGGGTAGGTCTGAAAAGAGAGACACCTCAGTACCAAAGCCCTGGTCTACATGGAGACATCTCAGCATTCCTAACCCCTGGTCTACAGAGAGACCCCTCAGCATTCCTAAACCCTGGTCTACATAGAGACACCTCAGCACTCCTAACCCCTGGTCTACAGAGATACGCCTCAGCATTCCTAACCCCTGGTTTGGAATAAAGCTAGGGACAACATAATTAAGTTACAACTCTCAAACTTTGCTGATTCAGGAAAATATTCTGTTCATTTATTTGTCTGGGTAGTTTGAAGAGGTAGCTTGAAGAGATAGTTTGGAGAGAGAGTTTGAAGAGGTGGAGGTAGGAATGAGGAACCCACTCACCGAGAACGTTGACTCTGACTTTGAGGACCTTGTGTCCAGCAGGGCTCTCAGCATTGAGGATGTAACGGCCAGTGTGGTTCAGCTTGCTGTCTGCGATCATCAGCAGTGAGCAGGTGTCTGTAGACACCACCTAGACAAACACACGTACAAGATATGATCATGATGACTACGCAATGGCCAAAACATGTTCAAGATACAAGAAGGACGATGAGGCAATGACCAACACATTTACAAGACATGATGAAGCGGTATTGACAAACACATGACAAAGATAGCCTGATGATATCTCATTATCATCAGTGGACTGAACCATCAATACTGAACCGGTTCGAGGGTCGAAGAGAGAGTGAAGACTTTATCATGGCAACCACATTTAACCACAAAATTTGTTCAGACCTCAGAATCAATGGGCAGCGTATGCAGTTCATTCTTCTTCTCCGTCTCTGCAGGTCCATCGAAGGACCAGGTAATCTTGGGAACTGGTCTTCCACTGATGGAGACTGGGATATTGATGCTGTTTCCTGCCCTGCATGTCAGCAGATCGTGGGCACTCACATCCAGACTGAGGATGGGCTCAACTGGCAAATAGAAAGAATACTAGGTCAGGTATCCGTACGACACTTGGAATACTAGGTCAGGTATCAGTATGACACTCAGAATACTAGTTCAGGTATCAGTAGGAAATATGACTTCAGGTGTACAACATGAAATAATAACAGACATTACCAATAGACTTTTAATAACAACACAAATCTTACTCAGGATGTCCTGGACCAGAATGTCGGCGGTCTTGGCGCTTGGCTCAGAGTTGCCAGCAGCGTTTACGGCGTAGACCCTGAAACGGCACTTCTTGCTCTCCTTCAGGTCAGGGACTGTGATCTCAGTGGAGGAGTGGAGCTTGTCAGCAGGGTTGACCCTCCTCCAGTCTGGAGAGCCATCTTCATGGACCTCGATGATGTATCCCTTGATGGGGCTGCCGCCGTCTTTGTCTGGCGGGGTCCAGGCAAGAGTGACGCTGCTCTTGGTCTTGTCCTTCACTACAGGACAACCAGGGGCGCTGGGGGGATCTGGAGCGAGTTGGTTCACATTTCACTTCATCGAGTAGCAGTATTCACTACTAGTGAACCTCTATCCTTCAAGTGCTTATGAATCCACACCAAACTTTACTGATATAATAACTATTCTTACTGAATCTGCTGATGGATGAAAAAATGAATAATAATAATTAATAATAATAAAAAACATACTAGGGAAACTAAGCATGCATGATGAAGAAGACACTCACTGCAGGGGTCCATTGCAAAGCGGCACTCGCTGTACTCGCTGTGTGGTCCTACGCCGGCTGCGTTACAAGCAGAAATCCTGAATTGGTACTCTGTTCCTTCGATCAGCCTCAGCACGGTGTACTGTAGGGCCTTCACCGCAGGCTTGGTGACCGGAGCCCGGTTCACCTTGCCCCAGTACACGGCTCCTCGCTCTCTCTTCTCCAGCCAGTAGCCCTGTATGCTAGATCCTCCGTTGTCCAGGGGAGGCTCCCAGGTCAGGGTCATGGTGGAAGCTGTGGCCGAGATGATCTTGGGGTTACGTGGAGGACCAGGAAGTCCAAATGGATCCCGGAGCTGGACCTTCTCAGAGTCACAGCCGTCGCTCACACCAAACTTGTTCTCTGCCTTGATTCTGAACTGGTAGGCTCCATTTATGAACAGCTTGTACACCTGACCACAGTGGACACAGCAGAGAAGCTCAGTGTAGCAGATTACATCTCTTATATTTCTATCTCCAGATGTAATGGGCTATCCATTCCTATGATTTACGTGCATTGTGTATTCTGTGAGTGTATCTTATTAGTGTTGGAACTCACCCCGTATCTCCTGTCGATCAGGTTGATGGTCAGAACCTCAAAGTCTGACTTCTTCTTGCTGGCATCTCTCCTTTCCACAATGTAATTAGTTATGTCACTTCCTCCGTTGTCCTCAGGCGCATCCCAGGTTAGGTAGCAGGACTCTGACTTGATGTCTGACGCCACAACATTTCTGGGAGGCATCGGGCGATCTGCAAAGAACACAACCTCAATCCAACACTCAGTACTCACTGACTACTGTATGCTCTATCACGTCTTTTAACCAAACACATCCAAGCTGAGGTTGAAGAAGCTTTATTACCCAAGACCTCCACCCGGATCACATGCTGGGCTTTCCCGTAGCAATTCTCAGCCATCAGCGTGTAGTTGCCCTTGTCCTTTCTGATGCTCTCAAGGAGAGCGATCTTAGTCTGCAGGGTGGTCCTGTTCACCTGAACACAGAAACATATCTCAAAGCCTGGAATACAAAAACAACACACAAGAAAAAACAAATCTATTAGTTTTAATATTTCCTCAAGAATGGCATCGCCATACTTCCTCTGTGTCTATGGTCATCTTCTCCGGGTCGGGCTTGTCAATCACCAAATCATCCTTCATCCATTGGAGGGTTGGGAGGGGAAGGCCCCTGACCTGAGCTGGGATGTCCACGACGGCACCCTTCTTCACAGTGATGGTGTTGCTCTTGAAGTACTTCATAATGCTAATGACAGGAGGAACTAGAAAACAAACCAGGAGTTAGCTCATCTTATTCACTAAACAGCTAATACTTTAATGCAGCTTTGCATTTGATCAGGATTAACATGTGTCTGTTCATGGTGTATGACAAGTAATCAGGATTAACATTTCTCTGTTCATGATGCATGACATGTAATAAGTGTTAGAATGTGCTTGTTCGGGACTGGGCGGAGTGAAGACGTCAAAGCCCTATTTCTCGCCTAAAGTCACGTTGTTTACCCCCTCACGGTCCTTTGTCACTTTACTTTTACTGTCTGACCGGTTATCATGTTGAACAAACCCAGCAGAGGTAAAAACGCCAAGTCCGAGCAGTTCCTGCTACATGATGCCTTTGCTAGCAAACCAACAACGACGAGCAATGCTGCTAGCAAACCAACGGTGTTCGATGCAAGTGTGGAGCTATCGCACAGGGCTCTGAAAGAACTGCGGGAGGCCATCAAAGCTGATGTGGCCGCTGTGAAGGACGAGATTTTATCAGTGCAACGTTCTTCTATTTCATCCCTTTAAGCACATTGAAACCTCTATGACGGACATGGATGGGAGAGTGGGTGAGCTGGAAACTTGCTACGCTGCTTTGCAAGATGAGAACTCCAAGCTGTACGCTAAATTAGACTCCCTGGAAAACTTCTCCAGGAGGAATAATATTAGTGTCACCGGTTTTGAGGAGAGTTGAGGGTAACCACTCCACTGCTTTTATGTAAAAGTTCCTGATTGAGGTTTTTGGAGAGGACAGTTTCACTCGCCCCCCTGTGGTAGACCGAGCCCAACGCACTTGACCGCTGCAGCCAACTGGTCCCCCGCGTGCGTTGGTGGTCTGAATGCACTGCTACCGTACGAAGGAGCAGATTCTACGGATGTCTTACGAAAGAGTCCAGCTGACCTACCAAGAAGCAGAGATCAGCTTTTACCCTGATCTCAGCGCTGATTTACTACACCGGAGAACCACTTTCCTTCCAGTCAAAAATCAGCTGAGAGAGGCAGGCGTGAAATACTCCCTACTACACCCAGCAAGGCTCCAGTTCGTTTTCGACGGGAAGAAGCAGGAATTCGCTAACCCCTCAGAGGCGGCTGGTTTGGTAAAAACCAGGCGAGAAAAAACGGGGAGTGATGGTATGTGGGACTGCAACCATATGTAGTAAATTACTGTGATCATCCTATTCCTACCCAAACCAACTTGTGGTCATAACGTTTCTGTCTACTTTAACGTTAATCCAAGGCTATTAGTCTGAATAATACGCGTTGCCAATGTTTACAGTTTGTGTCATGTTGTATTTGAATAGCCCTCTTTCTTTATTTTTATTTTATTGGTTTGGTGGAGGCTGCCCGGGCAGGTCATGGTCAGAAAATACATTTGAAGGGAAAAAAGTGGACATGATTGAAACTAATTGTGTACTAAATTACAATATTGAGTATTTTTAAGTTTATTTACCCTCGGTCTAGTGAGGGGAGTTAAGGTTCAAGACAGTATTGTTGAGCAAGGATACACCTCTTGTGCCTGTGTGTTTTCTGGGGTTTTAGTGCACTTAGTTTGGGTAAGTACTGGGGAAGGGGGGTGGGCATCCTCTTGAGTCATTATAATGTATATTCATACAACATTTCCTCCTCTTTCTTCCTTATATTACTCTATTGGCATACACTTATCATTACTACTGTGATAAAAAAAGTATGAGCTCAGTTAAGATGAGTGGCAGAAAAGTAAAGTTCATCTCTTGGAACGTATAATCACTGAACCACCCTGAAAAGAGGAATAAAGTGTTAGCCCATTTAGATCAACTTGGGGTAGGAATAGCATTCCTCCAAGAGACTCATTTATGCAGGGCAGATGTTATGAGAATCCAGAGGAGATGTGTGGGAAAAGTCTTCCATTCTAAGTTAAATTCTAAGGCTAGGGGTACGGCCATTCTACGGCCATTCACAAAGGCATAACCTTTGAAAGCGACAAAATAATTGCTAGTCCTGGTGGCAGGTTCATCATTGCTACCGGTCAGCTTTTAAGTAAGACTCATCCTTGCTAATGTGTATGCTCCCAACTGGGATGACTGTAGCTTTATTAAATAATTTTTCTCTACTATCCCTGATATCAATAATCGTCAGTTGATTATTGGGGGGGACTTCAATTGTGTGCTCTGCCCCGGTCTGGACCGCTCACAATCCCTCCCCCCTTTCAAAAACTGCTGCAGCTATTAATACTTCCATGGATCAGTATGGAATGGTTGGACCTTGGCGTTTTCATTTCCCTAAAAATAGGACTTTTTCTTTCTTTTCGCCAGTCCACCATACGTTTTCTAGAATAAACTTCTTTATTTAGATTCTAGGCTTTTACCTCTTTCCAGCCCGCCTATTTATCACAGTATAGTTATATCAGATCACGCCCCTCATTCTTTGAACTGAATCTTCCTGATCAACCTGCCCTGTATAAATCACAACACTTGAACCCTCTTTTGCTCTCTGAGGGTGCATTTGTGAAATTCATTCAAAAACAAATTGGGACTTTTAGTGAGAGAAATGCCTCACCGGAAGTATCTCATTGTACCATATGGGAAACACTAAAAGCTTACCTACGCGGCCAAATTATTGAACATGCTTCATACACTAAAAAAGCTTTTTAGTTCACAAGTTCTTTTTTTTCACAAGTTGACACTGCCAACCCTTGTTCATTCTCAGAAAATTGACCTGGATTCCCCTCTGACATTGAAAGAAATTTCAAATTCCATTCTAAGTATGCAATCTGGGAAATCCCCCGGACTGGATGGGTTTCCAGTGGATTTTTTTTTTTTAAATGTTAAGGATTTAACCCCATTAATGCTGTCTACGTTTAGTGAATCGTATTCATTTGGTCATCTCCCTGAAACCATGAATCAGGCCTTTATTGGTCTCCTACACAAAAAGGGCAAAGATCCTTTGTGTTGTCAGTCTTACAGACCAATTTCCCTTCTAAATTTAGATTGTGACATGTGGAGCCCCACAAGGTTCGATCTTAGGACCCTCTTTATTCAACATCTACATGCTCCCCCTAGGGCAAATCATGCAAGATAACAATATTGACCATCATTGCTATGCCAATGACACGCAAATCTATGTATCGCTAAGACCAAATGACTATCGGCTCATAGATCTGCTGTGCCAGTGCTTTGAGCAAGTCAAAGACTGGATGTGCCGAAATTTCCTTCAACCAAATGAGGAAAAAACCGAGATATTTGTATTTGGTACTAAAACGGAAAGGCTTAAAGTAACCCAACATCTTCACTCTCTGTCCCTGAAACCTCAATCAAAGCAAGAAATCTAGGGATTATCATGGATTCAGATTTACATTTCGACAGTCACATCAAAGCAGTTACAAAATCTGCATATTATCACCTTAAAAATGAATGCTGCTGCTCGAGTTCTAACAAAGACCTACAAATTTGAACATCTTACACCAATTCTTAAATCGTTACATTGGCTTCCTGTAGGTCAGAGAATTGATTTTAAAATCAAGTTGCTAACCTATAAATCCCTACATGGTTTAGGGCCAACATATTCAACTGATATTAATCCACTACATAAGCCTTCTAGACCACTAAGATCTTCTGAGACCAATCTGTTAATTATCCCCAGAGTAAACACGAAACATGGGAAAGCAGGATTTAGTTACCATGGAACAATTTTTCTTGCCCCAACTCTGACCACTTTTAAAACAAGAGTGAAGACCTTTATGTTGGCTTTAGTGTTCTGCTAATTCTTAAATTCGAATTATTTTTTACTTTACCTTTATTTTCTATTTTTACCAAAGATATTTGATCTGAGAAAGGATAAGGGTTAGAGACCCGAGTTCTGTCTGGGATAGAGTCCTAGATTAATGTAGGACTCTAATTAATTTAATCAAGATGAATATCCTCCCCAGGTTTTTTTATTCATTTCAATGTATTCCTATTTTCATTGCTAAAATACATTTTTTCACACTGGATCAAGTCTTAAGTGCATTTATTGGGATGGCAAGATCTGTCATATTCCCTCATAGATCTTTTGCTCTCTTAGCGACATTTACAGTATTAAAATTAGTCCTCAGTAGGGTTGCCGCGGTGTGGACATTTTCACACCGAGTAATACGCTCGTGTCAACACCGGTATTACCGGTATAAACGGTATTAACTTAGAAACTATAGGTCAACCGCCATCTTCTCCGTCAACTTTCCTCTCACACTCGGTGACAGCGGCTGGCAGCGCGCAAATTCTCGTCGTCTTATAACGTTCTATATATAATAGGATAATATATATAATAGGATAATATATATCATAATATCACGGCCAAAAGCTCTGTGCGACTCCGGATGGCCGTAGCGCGGGGAGCTCACGTAGGGATTTGGCTCCGCGGGGTTTGTTTACCGGCGTTGCTATGGTTACCGGTCTTGTAAGGAAGCACGTCAATTCTCGGCGCGACAATTCTCCCGCACAGAGCAGAACCGTGGCCTATTCCACATTTTATTTTTCTTAATTATAATTATATTATTCATTTTTACTGAATTTGTTTTTTATTACTAAAAAAATAAAAAAATAATACTCGGTGTTGCCGGTGTGCAACACAGAGTAAACGGTGTTGGCCTCAACACCGGTAACACCGGTAATACCGTATACCGCGGCAACCCTAGTCCTCAGTCAATCATTGCTCTTTTTGGGGTGATGCCCAGAGATACAATGTGGCCGGCTGGGTTGCATGATGTGGTCGTATTTACAACTTTGCTAGCTCGCCACCTTATATGGCTTAACTGGAAGAGAACAGTCCCACCACCTCATGCAAGATGGCTAAAAGAGATCATGTTCTATTTAAAGCTTGAAAAGATCAAATCACATTGAGGGAAGCAACAAATACATTTGAAAAAGTATGGATGCCTTTTTCACGTATTTTGACATTACCCAAATTACAGACTGGGTGGATTCCAAAAGTATAGAGTAGTGCCACAAGTGTTTATGCCCTGACAGAAAGAGTGATTTCAATTAAATTTATGATTCATATTTTTAATTTTATTATTTCTTTATTTTCTTTATTATATTTTATTATTTACTTATTGTGCTATCACTTTTGTTATATTTATTTATTCCTATGCTACTACAACTATTACTATTAATTTTTTTGTGTGTGTATGTTATGTCTACATGCATTTAATTGTGCATCAGGAGGGGGTTGGGGTGCGGAATTATATTGATATATTTCAATGTTGATTTTGTAAGGTTTTATAATGAAAAAGTTCAATATGAAGAAGAAAAAAAAAAAGAATGTGCTTGTTCATGCTTTATGCCAGGTAATCAACATTAAGAGGTGTCCATAGTATATGACATGCAATCACTATTAACAAGTGTTTATACTTAATACTTAATAATTAATGTGTTCATACGTTCATCGTCCTGGATCTTGGCTGAGAAGGGCTTGGACGTCTCGCCGTTTCCAACCTCATTCACGGCAAAGACTCGGAACTGGTACTCCTGGTTCTCCGACAGGTTCTCAAGGGTTCCACAGCACCCTGGGAACATGCGTCCTGCCACATCGAACTCGTTGCTGTCCGACCTCATCTTCTCCACATAGTAGCCAAGGATGGGGCTCCCTCCGTCCGTACGGGGGAGCTGCCAGACCAGACTGATGCTGTTCTTCCCCTTGTCGCTGTAGTGCAGCTTCTCTGGAGCCGAGGGGGTTCCTGGAGGTCCGAGGTCAACATAGTGAGGCTGATGTTCACAGATCCCTCTAAAACAGGCCTCATTCTGCCATCTTTTCTTCTTTTAACTTTGACTCACACTAAATAATGACATGCAATTTAGGACTGATTGATGAAAGTATAAAGTCATGTATATTGTACAGGGCATGGTAATGGTAAAGGTAAGGTCCGTGGCCACTGGACACGTTGTGAATAAATGATGCAGAAACCAAAAAAACACGCGCACGGAATTGTCATGACAAAAATATTTACATCATATATTCAGCATTTTCCATATATAATTGAAAATGATAAATTATTCAACCAACATAGCTGACCTTGAAGTCGACCTTGATTTGAATAACATTTATTTTTATTTTTATGCAAATCAGAATAGCCTTATATGGTAACCGTCCGATTCAGATCCATGATTTGGAATAAATGTATTGACGTTGGAAAAAATCGCTACGAATAATGGTGTTCAATGTAAAAGGACCTTCAGGGTAAAGGCTCTGGTAAGGTAAGGGTCAGGATAAGGTTTTACCTTTGGGATCCACAGCGAGGATGGGGCCCAGGTCTGCAGGGGCTCCGTCTCCATACTTGTTCCTTGCGATGACTCTGAAGTCGTACTCCTCGCCCACCAGCAGGTCCTGGATGTCACACTTACAGGCCGCCGTCTCCACCGGCTGGCGGAACAGCTTCATCTTGGCGTCCTTCCTTAGAACTTCATAACCCATGATGTCACTTCCTCCATTGTCCAGGGGGTCAGCCCAGGTCAGGGTGATGTTCTTCTTAGTCACCACCACCGTTTTCAGGTCCACAACCGGCCCAGGGACATCTACAGAGACACACACACATAGTAATCAAACACAGGGTTTAGTAGTTCAGTTCTAGGGTGAGGGTTAACCCTACAATAATAGTTTAACTTGAGTAAATAAATTAATCTAATAGTGTAGCTGGCTAGTTGAGCTCTAGTAGTAGTAATAGTGTAGTTGTGACTGACCCATGACGTCCACCCGGGTCTCAGCAGACTTAGTTCCACTACTGTTGGTACCGGTGACCTGGTATTTTCCGTGGTCAGCCCTCACCACCTTCCTGATGAAGAGCACACTGTTCCTTCCCTCTGTCTCCACCAGGGCCCTCTCCTTGTCCACCTCCACCGTGTCCTTGCTCCACTTCACATCTGGCTGCGGGCGCCCGCTGACCATGGCAGGCAGCCGCAGGGCCTCCCCCGCCCTGATCATCACTCCGTTCTTCACCGAGACATTGAAGTCTACCGCCGGGGCCTCTGCACACACACAGAGCAACACAGCAGGGGTCACCAGGGTGGAGTGGTAGTATGGATGGATATGGTCAGTGTAGTGGGGGTCTGGGGGCTACCTTGTGGCTCCTTGACGGTCACTGGCTCGGTGACTCCAGGGGCTCCGGGCCCTGCGTCGTTGACAGCAAGGACTCTGATGTAGTAGTCGGTTCCCTCAGTCAGACCACTCACTGTGTAGCTCAGCTCCTTGCACCTGAACTCCGTGGAGCGACTCCACTCCTTCTCCCCAGCCACCACCTGCACACCATGTGACCACACCATGTCACCACACCATGTGACCAAACCCAACCAAGCTGTATCCAAACCAGAATATAGCAGTATCTTCCCCATTGTGAACCTCCTCAACATAGTAGTCCTGCTATAGGGTAGTAGTACTATTGTGTGGTAGACCTTTAGTGTTAATTTTGTCAGCTATTTTAGATTTAGTCTTAGTCTTAGTCTTTTGATGAAAATGCTTATTATATTAGTCACATTTTAGTCATTGTTTTCCTTTGTAGTTTTTGTCTAGTTTTAGTCGACGAAAAGTCCTTACATTTTAGTCAACTTTTAGTCAAAATGTTTTCTCTTTTTAAACTAGTTCAATTAGGCTAACCCTATATATATGGACACCTGCTAAGTTGTTCCACTCAAATAGAGTACTAAAGTGAAACGATACGTTGTCCTGGCAACCGGATTTTCAGTTCTAAACAACCGAACGAGAGATGGCGTTCTCCATTGCTTCCATGTGTTGTTTCTTTCAATAAAATAAATCAATTTCAAGTCCAATCGAAAAATGTCAAGGCGTTCATGTATTCCCCTGGGGTATTAAAAGGAAAAGTTTGTAAACGTTAGTTTAGTTTAGTTTTTTTTTTTATATGAAGACAATCTATTCTCAATATTACGTACATCATTGGTAAAGCAAACTCACAAATCAATTTGCAAAAAGATTGTTCCTTTTCTATAAAAGGTTTGTGTGGCATAGGATTTCCCCTTGTTAATTTGGCTTGTGTAGAACCGAGAATCTGTTGCTATCGAAACGTGACGTCACACTTTAGTACTCTTGTCTGTTCAGCCTTCAAAACGATAGCTGGTAAATTGTGAAAAATGCATTAAACTGTATTCAGAAAACGCGATTATATGCTATAAACCCTATAGTATCTTTGTATAAAGGCTGGGACGAATTTCAAAGTCCACCTTATGTTGAAGTATAGGCCGTGGCGATTCCCATTGAAACGAATGGCGCGGTGATTTTCTTCAAAACGAGAGCCGGTAAATTGCGAAAAATGAATTAAACTGTAATCAGACAACGCGGTTATATGCTATAGACCCTAGTATCTGTGGAATAAAAGCTGGGAAGATATGTACAATGCATAACGCTAGCTCATAGCTGAGTGGACTATACCTCCCGTTGCCAAGTCGTAGCTAAGGTCCGTCCTATTTACTGGAGGAGTTAACAGTTGCATAAGAACCTTACGAGTGTACTGATTGGAAAATATCGTGCATTTTGAATGTCCAAATAGCACACCACTAACATTTTCGTCCTCTCTCGTCTCGTCAACAAAAACAAAATGAAATTTTGTCATAGTTTTTATTATCAAAGATCTATTTTTAGCTCGTCAACGTCTCGTCTTAGTCACGGAAAAAAGGTTGTTGACGAACATTTTTCGTCATATTTTTCGTTAACGAAATGAACACTGGTGGTAGTGAAGTAGTATTATAGTGTAGTAGTACTATGGTGTAGAAGTGTAGTAGTACCAAATTAAAACCAACCACTACCCTGTCACTGCACTCTGTTACCAAATTACCAGTGTGTTAGTATTAGTAGGTAGAGCTTTGTGATAAAGTAGGAGTGTGGTGGAGCCACAGGTGGTGTAGTTGTACTAGATGATATCCAATCTCCAGTGTGTACCTTCTCCACATGGTAGCCCAGGATGTCTCCTCCACCGTTGTAGAGAGGGGGCTTCCAGGCGATCATCACACAATCCTTCCCAGTGTCCACCACCCAGGGGATGGGGGGGCCAGGGGGCACTGAGAAGGAAAATTATTAAGAGGATGATTTGTTAAGGTATGATAACCTTTATATATATATATATATATTAGTGCTGTCAAGGGATTAAAATATTTAATCGCGATTAATCACATTAATGCCATAGTTAACTCACGATTAATCGCGAGCAATCACGATTAATTGCAAATGTTTTTTTATGCTAAATATCCCTTGATTTCTTTGTCCCATTAATTTTTCTCATTTTAATGCTCTTATCAACACTGAGAAGTGCATCGGCTTGCCTTGTGCAAATGTTTTTTTATGGATAACAACATTGACATATACTGATTAAAACAGGACGATACAAAAAAAAGCCTATAGTGCAATTAAACGATGAACATACAAACATACTGCCTTGAACATAGCAGTCAGGCTACTGCTTCTTTGTTTTGAGCCAAAGGAAAAAAAATAAATAATAAATAAATAAAAATTGCGTTAATCGCGCGATAAATCGCGCGTTACTGTCAGGTGATAAACTATATGTTACTGTGGGGTGATGAACTATAGGTTACCATAAGGTCTCTGTGGTGTAATAAACTATACATTACGTTGTTTTATTGTATTTTCGTGTCAGGTGTTAAAGCATATGCTACAGTCAAGTCTGTGAGTTTGTAACCAAGTAGGAGGTACGCTGAGGCGTGTTAACACTGGAAGGTACTCACAGATGGCGTCCATGGCCACGGTGCGATCGGAGGGCTCACTGAAGGGCCCGGGGCCGGCCAGGTTCTCAGCACACACCCTGAAGATGTAGGTGAGGCCCTCCATCAGGCCGATCACCTTCACTTCCAGGGAGTTGAGAAGGACGCGGTTCACCCTGGTCCAGTGCTTGCTGTTCACCTCCTTCCTCTCGATCCAGTAGCCCAGGATGGGGCTGCCGTTGTCTTTGGGCTCATGCCAGGAGATACGGGCGCTGCTGGCTGTCACCTCATGCACCCTTGGGGTGTTGGGGGCGTCTGGGGGGTCTGGGGAGGGACGTTATGAAGCACACTCAGTATCAGGACTCTCAGGACTATTCTGAAGCTCACATGGTAGACCTTTGACCATAGTGTGGACGAGTCATGACTTACCAAACTGGTTCTTGGCCACCGCTGGCTCCGAGGTACAGGTGGGTCCGCAGCCAAACCTGTTCTCCGCCGAGACTCTGAAGATGTACTCCTTCCCTTCAATGAGCTTGGTGACAGGGTAGCTGGTGCCCTTCAGTGTGGAGGTGATGGTGATCCAGCCCACCTCCTCGTTCTTGTTGTCCTTCTTCTCCAGGATGTAGTTAAGGATCTCGCTGCCTCCGTCATCCTCGGGAGCCTTCCACTGGCACACCAACGAGGTGTTCCTGATCTCATCGAATGTGAAGTTGATGGGAGCAGCAGGCTTGTCTGTCAATCACAAAACACAACGACACTCACTTAGACCCACTCAGAGTCTTCAAAGAGACCCAGTCAATGGTAGTGGTTCAGAACTACTGTGGTCTAATACGAGGGGTCCCTTACTAGAGTAGCGGTCAAACACTCCTGGTCTCCTATAGAGCCTGACCGATAAAGGATTTTTTTTAAAGCCGATACGATACAAATATTTGGTGATTTAAAAATCCGATATTACGACATATATTTAGAAAATAAATTCCAGAAACGTGTTACAAAACATAAACAGATTTCCCTCAAATTGGTTATTTGTAGTTATTTATGAGTCCTCACTAAAATAATAAGGTAAGTCAGTTTAAAAATAAACTTTATTTCATTGTTTTATTGTCACAACAGAAAAGTGCGGAACGCGTAAAGCGACATTGGGTATTTTTTTTTTCAACGTTGCTCGTGAGCACGAGAAAGTATTTAGTGCTCACGAGAAAGTATCTCGTGAGCACGAGAAAGTATGCACATCTTGTACGCATATCACTGGCTGTGTGTGTGTGTGTGTGTGTGTGTGTGTGTGTGTGTGTGTGTGTGTGTGTGTGTGTGTGTGTGTGTGTGTGTGTGTGTGTGTGTGTGTGTGTGTGTGTGTGTGTGTGTGTGTGTGTGTGTGTGTGACGTCAGCGAGTGAGTGGACGAGCGCGAGTGTGCATGTCAGTTTAGTGAAGTAATGAATGAGTCCAGTTGTGTGTAAGAAAGAATAATGTACCCAGCCTGTCAAAAATCGGTGGCCGCTACATTCCGAACATATTCCGACCTATAAGCAGACCCACTGCAGCAGTGTCGGCGTTAAGGTGGGGCATTTGGGAGCCGTGCCCCCCCTAGCGGTTATTAATGCCCCTCCTACCACAGGTCATGGCATGGCCAAAAATAAAAATATCCCCTTTAGTTATTCTTTTAATATTAAATGTGCAAACTGTAATTTAAATATAATAAAATAAATGAGCGTGGAAATCGCATCACTTTGGTTGTGCATGCATACCAGGTTCGGCTTGGTCAATGCTCATTGGCTGCTGAGTAAACTTGTTACATCGATTCAACATAACGTTGAGCTGCAGCACGCAAAATCCTGGTTTGAATCAAAAATAATATGTCCGCCTATATCAAAGACAGTTAGCCTAATTATCAACAAAAAATGCCTCATCCTCATCCTCATCGTCATCCGCTTATCCGGGGTCGGGTCGCGGGGGGAGCAGCTCAAGCAGGGGGCCCCAGACTTCCCTTTCCCGGGCCACATTGACCAGCTCTGACGGGGGGATCCCGAGGCGTTCCCAGGCCAGTGTTGAGATATAATCTCTCCACCTAGTCCTGGGTCTTCCCCGAGGTCTCCTCCCCACTGGACGTGCCTGAAACACCTCCCAAGGAAGGCGCCCAGTGGGCATCCTTACCAGATGCCCGAACCACCTCAGCTGACTCCTTTCTAAGTAAAGGAGCAGCGGCTCTAATCCGAGTTCCTCACGGATGGCTGAGCTTCTCACCCTATCCCTAAGGGAGACGCCAGCCACCCTTCTGAGAAAACTCATCTCGGCCGCTTGTACCCGCGATCTCGTCCTTTCGGTCATCACCCAGCCCTCATGACCATAGGTGAGGATAGGAACGAAGATCGACCGGTAGATCGAGAGCTTTGCCTTGCGGCTCAGCTCTCTTTTCGTTACAACGGTGCGGTAAAGCGAACGCAATACCGCCCCCGCTGCTCCGATTCTCCGGCCAATCTCACGCTCCATAGTACCCTCACTCGCGAACAAGACCCCGAGGTACTTGAACTCCTTCACTTGGGCTAAGGACTCATTTCCTACCCGGAGTAAGCAATCCACCGGTTTCCTGCTAAGAGTCATGGCCTCAGATTTAGCGGTGCTGATCCTCATCCCAGCCACTTCACACTCGGCCGCCAGCCGATCCAGTGAGTGCTGAAGGTCACAGGCCGATGATCCAATGAGGACCACATCATCTGCAAAAAGCAGTGACGAGATCCTCAGACCACCGAACTGCAACCCCTCCCCACCACGACTACGCCTCGATATCCTGTCCATGTATATCAAAAACAGGATTGGTGACAAGGCGCAGCCCTGGCGGAGACCAGCACCCACTGAGAACGAAACTGACTGGCTGCCGAGAACACGAACACAGCTCTCGCTTTGGGAGTACAAAGATTGGATGGCCCTGAGGATAGACCCCCTTACCCCATACTCCCGCAGCACCTCCCACAGTTTCTCCCGGGGGACCCGGTCATACGCCTTCTCCAGATCCACAAAACACATGTAGACCGGACCAACAAAAAATGGTTTTACGAAATTTGCTAACCATTTACACGCAAATGCACAAGCGAATAGAAGGACATGGTACTTAAGTGTTTCAGCAGCAGTAGGCCTACTCGTCGCCTGCAACTCTTCTGACGGTAAGCCGTTTGTTTATTTCACTTCTTGAAGCCAGCCCTGGCTTTTTTGTGTATGACCTTGTCTAAGGTTTATAACCAGTGGCAGGCCTACTTAATGTTTTTTTTGTTAAGGTGCATAAACTGTTGAGAGGTGAATAAACTATTTCTGAAATATCAGAGGTGGGTTGACTGCATTTATTGCGTTTAGCCTCCACGAAAGCCCTCCGCCTTCTATTTTCGTCTTCATGCTTGTGGATACGTAAACTGTGTGCATAGGGCTACTACCACATAGCCTCGACAACAAGAACATATTGGTGCTAAAAATAATTAACTATGTGATGGTTGGTGTTACACCTTTCCTGCTGTCGGCTCCCAGACCGTAGTCGAGGAGCATAGGGGAGACGTTCCCTCCAGGGCCGATGCTCTCTCGGGGGCAAGACCCTTCATTTTGATCGGCAGTGGGTCTGCTTATAGGTCGGAATATGGTTGGAATATGGTTGGAATGTAGCAGCCACCGATTCTCGATTCTTCGAGGCTGGGTACTTAATTATTCTTTTCTTCTATTATCACACCCGGACTCGTTCATTACTTCACTAAACTGATACTGATAAGTTCTGATAAATAAAATGTATAGAAATACAAACTTAAGACATGAAACTCAAAGTCCTTAACCAAAAACGTTAATTAATCGGCCATTATAAATGCCGATACCGATAGTTGGAAAATGCCTAATATCGGCCGATAACATCGGCCCCCCCGATAACATCAGCCCGCCGATAAATCTGTCGGGCTCTAGTCACCTACTAGAGTAGTGGTCTAACAATACTGCTCTCCTACTAGAGTAGTTGTCCCTTACTAGAGTAGTAGTCTAACTACTGGTCTCCTACTACAGGAGCGGTCCAATGTAAGTGGTCTCTTACTAGAGTATGAATCTAAGACTATAATTATCTAACCAGAGTAGTGGTCTATTACTAGAGCAGTAGTCTAGTGTCTAATGATGTGGAACTAGAGGGTCCGATGCTGAGGGAGAATAACATGAATGGGTTCTTTGTTACCGAGGATGTTGACCACACAGGTGGCTGTGGCAGCTCCATGCTGGTTCTCCACCTGGACTGTGAAGACCCCATGGTCGGCCCGGACGGTGTCTCGGATCATCAGGGCCGCCTGGCCCTTCTGGGTGGCTTCCAGACCCAGACGCTCCCTCATCGGGGTCACAGACTCCTCAACAGGCTCTGGAACCTGCAGGCAGAAGGTCTGGTGGTGAGAGGTAGGAGACAATGCAAACTGAAAACACTTCATCACGTTATCATGGAGAAAAGAAGACCTTGGCTCTGCTCTTCTTCTTGATGATTGGAGCAATTTTCTTGGTAGGTTCATTGGTGACGTTCTCGTCGTTCCTCAGCCAGCTGATCTTAGGGTAGGGGCATCCGGAGATGTAGGCGTCGATGCGGACCTCCTGGCCCTTTTTGACGCACACGCCGGACTGCACGCGGGCGTGAAGGGTGACCTTTGGTTTCTCTGCAAGGCCAAGTTGGTTTTTCAGTGAGTGGTGGATGGGTATGAGGCCTGTGTTTCTATGTAGGTTTTGATAGGACATAAGGCTGTGTTTCTGTGCATGTTTCTTAATGTGTGGTGCTGGGTCATGAGGTTCTAAGCAGGTTCCTCAGTGCGTGGTAGGGCTTTGACTTTTGCCCAAGAATCATATTCGAAGTTTGTTTGTTTATTAATATTAATATTCGAATATATTTGAACATTTATTAATAATATTTTGACCATTAAATGCCTTCAGTAAGACATATATGGTATAAAACTTAAGTTGTATATGCTTTGTCCACTAGAGGGCAGTGTATCAGTCAACGTCAAATTGACATTGAGTGCAGCTTGCTGGGATGTAGTGTAGACAGGTGGGCTCTCAAGTTGCTGGTTGTCCCGTGGTATGGGAGTTTGGTCCTACATATTCTACATATTGCTTTATCTTTACCGGTTATTTTCCCCTGTATTTTTTCGAACCCAAAGTAGCGCCAAACTTTGGTCAGGAGAGTAAATATAAAATACAAAGTTGGCGCAAAGCAGGACGCAACGCCACCTACAGGAACCCGGGGCCGGTTGCACCAACTGGGCGTAACTAAGACTGGTCGTAACTGCTAAGTAGGTCTTAGTTACGACCTGGCGTTAGAATGGAACTAACGCCGGTTGCACCAACGGGACTTACGCCTGGTCTTAACTACGCCCGGTCTTAGCCATGCGCGGCCATGTGAATGTTCCATGGTATGCGCATATCACCGCGTTGCTAGGATACCTCGTGACAACAGCTGTTTACTATTTTATTTGACATGCTGTTGGACACCGAAATAAATAATTCATTCGTTCACTCATTGTCATTCATCAATTGTGTTAATGCCTAACAATAAAACACTGCAAACGAATATAATTAAAATATGTATTTGTAATGTCTGGTTTACGACGAGCAGGCATTTAGACGGGAATGTTTCTGTAGGAGAGATTTGTTTAATGTGTCGGCCTGTATAAAATATATAAAAATAGTTAAAACAACATTCACAACTGATTATAAGTTGAGAACGGACTAATCGGCCAGCGATATCTTCCCGACAGGCAGTCGATCTGTGAACACTGATCATATCGCCGGCTGTGCTTTGAAATGCAGTTTAGCGAAGCGTTGCAAGGATGGTGGTAAAGCTGCATTGGATTGGATGTAATTGCTATAGAAACAGCCTGGAATTTCAACTCTACGCCTGCCCCTGACCAGGCGTAGGATTTACGCCTGGTCTTAGTGAAAAGAACGCTAAGCCCAGTTGGTGCAACCGGCGTAACGGTTAGGTTGGACTTAGAACGCCAAGTTACGACCAGGCGTAGTTACGACCAGGCTTACGCCCAGTTGGTGCAACCGGCCCCAGATGACCAATAATAGCCTTGCTAATCCGCATGCGATTCACAACCTCACCAGGTGTGAAAAAGCCTCGGAATCTGAATTTGAAAACTACGTTCAAGCAAAGGCATTTATAAAAAAGAATGCCCATAACAGTTTGCAATTTTAAGGGCTGCCTAATATTCGTTTGAATATTAATTTATTTTCGAATTAAATTCGAATAACGAAGTTCGGAGTCAAAGCCCTAGTGTGTGGTACTGGGTCATGAGGTTCAAGGTAGGTTCCTCAGTGCGTGGTGCTGGGTCATGAGGTTCTAAGCCGTTTCCTCAGTGCGTGGTGCTGCGTCATGATGTTCTTAGCAGGTTCCTCAGTGTGTGGTGCTGGGTCATGAGGTTCTAAGCAGGTTCCTCAGTGAATTGTGCTGGGTCTTGAGGTTCTAGGCGGTTCCTCCGTGCGTGGTGCTGGGGCATGAGGCCCAGGCGAGCAGGGTCCAGTACTTACCCACGGGGTCAGCAGCCTTGATGAGTGGTGTGCTGCGAGATGGCTCGCTGACTCCAGCGGCGTTCTCGGCGCGGACTCTGAACTGGTACTCCATGTCCTCCTGGAGCTCCTTCACCACGTAGGAGAGACCATGGACCAGGCTGGGATTGATCCTCTCGTAGCGATCCCCGTCCTTTAACATCTTCTCCAGGATGTAGCCCTGGATGGCGCAGCCACCGTCGTAGTCTGGGGCCTTCCAGGTGACCGTGATGGACTTGGAGGTGGGGTCCTGGCCCGCTACCTGGATGGGTGGGTCTGGTTTCTCTGTGGATCCATCAGTGTTAAGGTTAGGTCTGCGCCAAATTATATATAACATGTATATCATAGTGTATTATTAACCTTTTTAAACTTGATTTCTTCAATAATAACGGCAGTAACATAAGGTCCAGGGTTGGGTCTATAGTTTATCATATATATTATAAATTATAATATTTTGTTGTATATTATCTGATGCAGATATGATGCAGTATCTTATCTGTGCAATATAGATGATAATATATTGAAGATGATCATTTCATATTTATGATAATATTATATATATGAGATTATATATATATGATAGTATATAATTGTACAATTTATATGATAGTACAATATATATGATAGTATTATGCATATATGAAAGTATATAATTGTACAAAATATATGATTGCACAATATATATGACAGTATTTATTTTATATCAAAGAACACAGTAAATCATATATGATAGTACATCAGATAAATGATCATACATTTAATATACGACTGTATATTTGTTTGATAGTATATATTTGAATAATGTTTTCCGTTGATTTCTATATATTATACATATGAGAGTATAAAATATATATCAGGGATGCAGTAAGGCCCCGGGCCTTCCCCATCATTGAGGAATAAAGACAGAGAGCCATGGCCTTTCAAAGTAAGTCACCACTAGAACTACTACAACTGCACTGAATGCTAGTTGTTGCACTTAATATTGGGCAAATGTTTTTCAGTTTTGTGCAATCCTTCAATGATGATTTATGTGAGCCCTTCGCATTAAAAAAATACGAATCAATCATATGCCTGTTGTTGGTTCTTTTAAAACAAACTTGTTGTATTTGTCGTTTAAGAAGAGTACAGACACGTAAAAAATGCATTTGAGAATGGAAAATATTAAATAATATACGTAGGTTCAATTGGGGCCCTCTTTATCATGACAGTTTCCCATCCCTGGTATATATATGATAGCATATTATATATGATAGTGCAATATATATGAATGAAGTACTTATGCATGATTCCTTCAGTCATAACAGTATATGACATATGATAGTATGTGATATATATATGATGGTATATGATAAAAATTATGAAAGAAATTACAAGTGATTTCTTCAGTGCTAACAATAGTATAATGTATAAATGTTAGTACATTATATTTGATGCATAGGATCTATATGAATTAAGAACTCACGCTTGATCTCCTCAATGATCACTGGGCTGCGCAGCTCGAGGTACTCTCCAGCCCCCACCTTGTTGTGCGCCTTGACCCGGAAGTGGTACTGACAGTTGACGTAGAGGTCCTTGACGGAGCAGGAGAGGAGGTCCTCCCCTGACAGGACCGGGACAAAGGTCTTCTTGGAGGACTCACGGCGCTCCAGGGTGTAGCTGACGATGGGTGTGCCCCCGTTGTTCTCGGGGGCTTTCCAGCTCATTTTGCAGGAGTTCTTTGTGACATCACTGGAGCTGATGTCCTTACACTGACCAGGAAGACCTGCAGGGTTAACAGACAGGGCTCCTTCAACTGACAGTCGATCATCAGCAGGGGGCTGTGGATACTGTGGGAGGGGCCTACTGATGACCTCAACACACTGACAGTAGATCATCAGCAGTGGGCTGTGGATACTGTGGGAGGGGCCTACCGATGACCTCAACACACTGACAGTTAGGGATGGGAATTGATAAGAATTTCACGATTCCGATTCCGCTTATCGATCCGATTCCTTATCGATTCTCTTATCGATTCTCATTGGCTGAGAAAATAAGTACAAATGTGTTTGTTTGTATCAAATCTCTTTAATATCTGATCGGAAGTGCGTCTAGTATTAGGAAATTGTTCATTTTCAAATCAATTGGTCTAGACAAAAAAATATATGTTTGGCTTTTTAAGCCCAAATGCCATCATTATGTGCCATAAAACTAAAAACACAGACTGAAAACAGTCAAGTAAGAGCTTGTGCCTTTTGGAATACTAACAGTGCTCATTTGCATTTAACTTGTAAAAAAATTAAACTGACATAAACAAAATGAAGTATTGATTAGACAGAGATTTATTAGATGGGCCTACCTAATAAACCGTTGGAACACACAAAACCGGAAACCATGGCAACGCCGGTAAACAAACCCTGAGAAGCCCAATCCCTATGAGAGCTCCCCACGCTACGGCCATCCGGAGGCGCACAGAGCTGTTGGTCGTGATATTATCTATACAATTATATTATATTATATACTATTATATATAGAGCTCCGGGAGTCGGTAACGACAACAATCACTTTCTCCTGCTGCAGTTCACCCCAGACTGCACTGCACTGAGTTTGACGGTTGAACGCTGATTGGCTGTTACGTTACACATGTCACTTAGTTGTCACGCTGTTGAACGCTGATTGGCTGTCATCACGCGAAATTCGCGCCAAAGTTGAAATATTTCAACTCGAGCGAATTTGTCGCGGCACAAATCCTCGTGAACGCGCTCGCCTGTGCACGGCGAAAGTGTGGCGCGACAAATCAAAACTTGTCGCCGGTTTTCTCTCGCGAAAAATCCGCTTGTTACGCGTCTCCACGTTCACTTTGTATGGGATCTTGTCGCACCGTCGCGTTTGGTGTGAACGCACAATGCCCTTCTTCCTCGGCGGCGCTGTCACGTTAAAATTGTACCGGGGGGCGAAAATTGTACCGGCCTACATCATCAGTTGTCCGTTGCCAGGCAACGGACAACATATTACGTAAGGTGTTGTCCTTTGCCAGGCAGGTTTCAATCGCGCTCATGTTGCCGAAGACGAAATAATATAATACAGATAACGGATCGCTAGATAACACTTGTTTTTACTTTATATTTGTATTGCATTTAATTGTTTAATCGAATTTAGCTAGTAAACTGAGTGTTTAATGTGTATCATAGTCTAGCTAGCTTGTGTTAATTTAATTTCCTTAATTAAATTTAGAGAATAGATTATAGGTAATAGATAGATAGATAGATAATAGATAGATAAATTGGTAGATAGGTGAGCAGGCATTTACTAACTGGTAAATGTTTTTTATTATTATTATTCACGTTATCCCCATAACATTTAGCTATTACTGTGTAGGGAAATAGATAAATGCAATACAATAGAAATATAAAGTTAGGAACGCTAATAAATGTAATTTGTAAAATAAGTGTTATCTGTCTTGTCGCGCTCAATGAACGAGTTCGTGAATGTTCAAGAACCTTCCATGTCATTCGACGCGATCGTCTGTTGCCAGGCAGGTTTGGAATGGATTACTTTGGATGACGTAGGCCGGTACAATTTTCGCCCCCGGTACAATTGTAACGTGACAGCGCCATGTTTGCTGCGTTCTGAACCAAAACAAAGCAGCGTGTGTGTGACGTCATGACGCATTTGCCGCGACAGGAACCGATAAGCGAAATCGTTAAGCAGGCTTGCTAATGATTCAAAGGAATCGGTTGACTCGGCACCGGTTCTGAACAAGAACCGGTTCTCGATTCCCATCCCTACTGACAGTAGATAATCAGCAGTGGGCTGTGGATACTGGGGGAGGGGCCTACCAATGACCTCAACACAATCAAAGTAGATCATCAGCAGTGGGCTGTGGATACTGTGGGAGGGGCCTACCAATGACTTTGACGTTGACGGTCTCGCTGACGATTCCCAGACTATTCTTCAGGGTGATGGTATACTCTCCGGCGTCGCCGTGGGAACACCTCAGCTTCTCCAGGTGAGCATTGCTCATCTCCATGGTCATGGAGGTCTTGTCGTCTGCCTTACACTCCACCTTGTCCTTCTGCCACACCATGCTGGGTGTGGGGATGGCGGTGTAGGGGATGTTGAGGTGGA
This sequence comes from Gadus chalcogrammus, assembly GCF_026213295.1. Classification (NCBI taxonomy): domain Eukaryota; kingdom Metazoa; phylum Chordata; class Actinopteri; order Gadiformes; family Gadidae; genus Gadus; species Gadus chalcogrammus. The sequence continues at coordinate 27,577,314 of NC_079427.1, read as the reverse complement.
GCTTCTCCCCCTCAACCACCACTAAGTCTTTTCCGTCAAGCTTCAGGGTCGGGGCGCCTGGGGAAAAAGGGTGGTGATGTAATCTATAAGATGACGCAAACTAAACAAGTGGAAACATAGTAGTCTTGAGCTCTACGGATCAAGAGTGTAAGCGATTATACGTACAGTCAGGATCCTTGGTGAAGATCTTGTCGGTTATCTCTGAGGGATCACTGACACCGATGGAGTTGATGGCGCGCACCCTGATGACATACTTCTTCTCTGGTTTGATTCCGTCATCAACGCGGAACTGGAGCTCCTTGATTGGTCGGGTGTTGACCCGGAGCCACTTAAGCTCTGGGCGGGCCTCTGCCACCTCCACGTGGTAGCCGGTGATGGGGCAGCCTCCGTCCTTAGTAGGAGGCTTCCACGTCACGTTGATGTGCAGCCTGCTGGCGTCGGGGATGGCCACCTGCTGGGGAGGAGACGGAGGGCCTAACAGGATAAAAACAAATGGTTGGTCAACAAGTTGAAATGTAACATGATCATCTTTATGAACAATCATATGAGCTCACAAAATGTATATAAAATATTTAAAAAAACTAGAAAGTAAAAAACAGCGATTTTCTGGTTGTAAAATGTAAAATAAAGCTCTATCTGATTGGGTGGTCAGTAGTCTGTATCTAGGGGTCAAAGTTGATATTGTTGAGCTTTGAGTTTGGTGGCTAGGTGGACTATCTGAAAGTCTGTTAGGTTGCATATATGCAGTGGTGTAGTCTATTTTATTGTAGTGGGTATACTGTGATGATTCCCTCCCAGCCTCGTACAAACCCGTCCCACCGGTACGTGTACATGTGTGGCGCTTATGGGGTGTCGCACCACACTCACCAACGCAGGGGTCTACAACCCGCTGATTTAAGAGTATAATGATTTTCAACAATCATGGAAAGCTGAGTAGGTTTATCAGTTTAATAACAGTATGACAATGTTTATATGTGAAGCACTTTGAGTCTGCCTTGTGTATGAAAAGTGCTATATAAATAAAGTTGCCTTGCCTTGCCTTGCCTTGAACAAATAGAACACAAAAATGACAAGTTGTCCTGCGTATATCTATAGTAGCAATAGCACATGCTAAACAAGGACAAAATCTACTTAAAATAATTGAATGAACTGTTTACAACCATGGCTAACCAGTGCATGAGAAGGAGATGACAGGAGACTAATGTTTCAATCTTTCAATTGCTCTAATTTGAGCTCTTACTGTTGTTATCTAACATACCATACAGTAATTGAATTGTGTAAAAGTGTGAAATTACTGCACCTTAAAAATGACCATGAATTAGCTATACTCTCATTTGCATAGTGATTAACATTATGAATTTCAATTGTGTATACCAACTGTATGTTGGCTGACATTTACCAAACTTTTTTTCCCTCCACTCTAACCAAGGATGCCTGTTTTTAAATTCCCTAGCCTGACACCCAGTCTGAAAGGCTGGCCAGGGGTTCTCATCTAAAAGTAACAAGGAGATATAAAGTGGGATTAAAACATTGTTGACTACCTGTTATGTGGTTTACACATTAATATGGGAGGACTGGACACACACACACACACAGGCGCACGCACGCACACACACACACACACGCACACACACGCGAGAAGGAGGGGCTCGGCCCGCCAACTAACGTGCAGAGATGCAGGGGCAGCTTCGCGCTTCGTAACAGAGACAGGGCAGAGCGCGAGCACGCAGGGGGAATTTTATGAATGGTGAATGTAGGAGATAACTTCCCCTGCTTAAAGTATTTTATTACAGTTATACCCAACCGGTATTTGCGAAAAATAAACACAGAAGTGAAAGATCTGTCACAAGACGATTGATACGTATCCGTGCACATTTTTAAGTGGGTATACGCAAATCCTGGTGCGTTCCTAGTGGGTATACGGCGTATACCTGCGTATCACGTAGACTACACCACTGCATATATGTCTAGGTTGGTCACTCAACTGCACAAGAAAAACCGTTGGCCATCTTGCAACATCTACGCTGAATCGAATGTTGGCCACTTTTTTTTTTATAATATCCCACCACCCTCTTCGGAGGACAACTTTATTTTTATTCAACAAAATTTGATTTACAAAAGTAAGAAATAGGAGAGAATAATAATAATAATGATAATAATGATAATAATGAAAAAGAAGATAAAAAGGAGATTGAAGTGGCTCCGAACCCATATACCCAAGTGCGCAAGACATACACACAAAAAAAGTAAAATAACAGAATGTTGGCCACTTTAAGGGCGGGCTCTCTGATGGTTTGTATTGTTCAGAGGAACACGTCTCAAGCATAGGACACTTACTGGTTGGGTCTTCGATGGTGAAGATCTCAGTGGGCTCACTGGGATCTCCGACGCCAGCCTTGTTCTCCGCTCGCACCTGGAACTGGACCTCGGTCCCCTCGTCCACATCAGTCACTTTGTACTGGCTCTGCTTGTCAGGAGTCTTACAGCACTTCAGCCAGCGGCTGCCCAGTTTCTCCTTCTTCTCAATCACATACCTGGAAATAGACAAGGTTCTCATACATTACATATTACATTCACAAACCGATGGCGGAGTCCACCACACAGGGAGACAGCAAGCTCTTCAGGAGCAGGGTGAGGCGTCTTGCTCAGGAACACCTCAACACTCAACTAGGAGGAGCCAGGGATCATACTAGCAACCTTCTGGTTACAAGCCAACCCGCTCCACCTCCTGATCTACTGCCTCCCCAATGTTGGTTTAGAAGACAAATTTCTCAACCACATCACATCACCAGAACAATGTATTAGTCTGAGCAGTATTCCAAGGCTCTGGACTGAGACACTGGCTGGATGACTCACTTGGTAATGGGTCTTCCACCATTGCTTTTGGGGGCTTCCCATTTCAGCTCCACGTGTCTCTTGGTAACCTCCACCACCGTCAGCGCGTACGGTGGCCCAGGAGTGGCTGAAATGAACAAGAAGTGAATGCCGAATGCTTCACAATTCCCCACAGCATTGGTCTAACTGGTTAAGCAGTGCACACAGAGGAAGCACTCACTGAACGTGTCCTTGGCGAGCACCGCATCCTCCAGCTCACAGAACTCCCCCATCCCACAGGCGTTCTCAGCAGCCACTCTGAACACATACAGGGTGCCCTCATTGAGGGGAGTCACACAGTACTTGAGCTCCTTCACCGTGGTGTCCACCGCCTGCCAGCCCTTCCTCCTCACGTCCCTCTTCTCCACCACGTAGTTGGTGATGGGGGAGCCTCCGTCGCTGCTGGGCAACTGCCATTTGAGGTCAGCACTGACCTTGGTGATGTTTGTCACCTCCAGCCACTGAGGAGCCGACGGGGGATCTAGGGCCAGAGAGAGAGAGAGAGAGAGAGAGAGAGAGAGAGAGAGAGAGAGAGAGAGAGACAACGAGAGAGAGAGACAACGAGAGAGAGAGAGAGAGAGAGAGAGAGAGACAACGAGAGAGAGAGACAACGAGAGAGAGAGAGAGAGAGAGAAAACGTGAGAAGGAGTAAGAGAAAGAGAAAGAGAGAGAGAGAGCCAGAAAGACAGACAGATAGATAGAGGAACAGGAGTTATGAGTTGTGTGTTTAGGACCATGGGTTATTTTTTGAATATTACATCAATAATAATAATGCAGTAGGCTAATAGCCTACTGCATTTTTATAATGCTATTATTATATATATTATAACGCTGGGTATCAAAGCTTGGACCAAGAGATAAGGGACTTATTGTTGATGGAGGTTAGACTTACAGAGTCTCTCCTTGCAGAGCACAAGGTCGCTGGGCTCGCTGGGTTCACTCTCTCCGGCCTTGTTGACGGCCTTGACCCGGAAACAGTACTCCTGCCTCTCCATCAGACCTTTGAGCAGGTGCTCCGTCACAGGAATGTCCTCTGCGATACGGACCCATTCCTCACTTCCTGCCTTTTGGAATTCAATGATGTAGCCCTCGATCTTGGCACCGCCGTCGTGCTCCGGCCGGGTCCACAGCAGGTTGGCCGTGGTCTTGCCGATATCTTTCACGAGTGGCTTGCCTGGAGCCCATGGAGCGTCTGGATACAACACAACGTCAACATGGGAGTCATTTCTACAGGTCATTCATTCAAATAACAGTTTTTTGGTGATTAGTATGTATCTTGACCAAAAATAAGTGGGGAATAGTAGGGGTTATGTGACTAACCAATTGGATCCTTGATGAGGATGGGATCTGTTTCCACGCTGGGTTTACCGGGTCCAGCCAAGTTCTCAGCCAAAACGCGGAAGCTATACTTCTTCTTGGTCGGCAGGCCCTTCACCCTGGAAGCACACGCAGGATTTTTGTCCAAGTCCCCAAGCTTACTAAGAATAAACAGTATTACTCATATTTCTTGGTAAGAACTGGAAACCATTGGATTCATATGTAATTTTCTTCATGAACATTAGATCTGACCATTACCTAAATGTAGCATCCTTAACAGGGAGTTTGTTGCATCGAATCCACTTGTCACTCTCTCGGTCAAACTTTTCGATCCAGTATCCAGTGATGGGGCTGCCACCATCCTCGTCAGGCTCAAACCATGTGAGAGTGACTGCATCCTTAGTGATGTCTGAAGGAGTGACTCTGGTTGGGCAACCAGGCGGATCTGGAACAAAAGACAAGAACCATCGTTACTTCTTCTGGTTATAGGTTCCAACATGAGACACACCTGGTAAATATCCCTGTTCCACACAGACAAATACTGAGAGATGACATGTTCTCCAGGGGCCAACCTACCGAAGGAGTACTTGGCCACGATGGGGACATGCACGGCAGGCTGGCTGATTCCGTACTGGTTCTCAGCGCTCACTCTAAAGATGTATTCCTTCAGAGGGGTCAGTTTACAGGCACTGAAGGTGGTTTGCTTGACTGTGGCTGATAGCTTGATCCATTCCTCCTTGTCTGTCTGTCGTCTCTCTACAATGTAGTTGGTGACGTTGGAACCTCCGTCGTCTCTCGGGGGGTTCCAGGCCAGGAAGCAGGACTCGTTGGTGATCTCAGAGAGGTCAAAGGCAGCGGGAGGACCAGGCTTATCTGCATGACGGACAACACATTTGATACTCATCTTTTGTTCCACACCAATATGATATCTCTATATTCTGCCTATTGACTATAACAACTTTAAATCAACTTCTGAAACACAAGCTGAGTGTACCGAGGATGTTGACGTCGATAGTGGCGGTGGCGCGTCCACAAGTGTTGACGGCCTCGATGATGTAGGTCGCCGTGTCTCCTCTGGTGCTCTTGTCTATGGACAGCTTGGAGTGTCCAGGCTTGGTGTCTATGGCGATGCGCTCGTTGGTCTTCAGCACCAGGTCAGCCTTGGTCCACTTCACCCTGGGGTCCGGCTTCCCCGTAACATCGGCAGGGAGTTCAAACTTGGTGCCGGCTCTGGCAGTCAGGCCTGCCAGCAGCTTCACGTCCAGCTGGATCACCGGAGGCTCTGTCAGAAGGAAATGGAAGAGTTCAGAAGCAACCACGTCAAAAGATGCTCCTTGGTTGTGTGGTGGAGAAGGGTTCTATAAGATCCAGCCCCTGGAGGCAGAAGATGCATAGGGATGTGTGAGCTGACCTTTAGCGTCCACAGCCTGGATCTCGTCGGTGGCCCTACAGGGCTTCCCTGCTCCCAGCTTGTTGAAGGCCTTGATACGGTAGGAGTACCACTGGCCCTCAATCAGACCCTTCACCAGGAACCTGCCACACACACAACATACAGAACGCCGTCATGAAAGGTTCAGGTAGAGTGGTTACAACACACTATCTAATCTAACCAGAGGGTTGTGTGGTTGCTATGCAGTAGGTTGTGTGGTTGTTATGCAGTAGGTTGTGTGGTTGCTATGCAGTAGGTTGTGTGGTTGCTATGCAGTAGGTTGTGTGGTTGCTATGCAGTATGACATCTAATCTAAACAGAGGGTTGTATGGATGCTATGCAGTAGGTTGTGTGGCTGCTATGTAGTAGGTTGTGTGGTTGCTATGCAGTAGGTTGTGTGATTGCTATGCAGTTGGTTGTGTGGTTGCTTTGCTATCCATGTCATCTCCAGGTCCAGATGTCTCACTTGAGCTCAGGAATGGGCTCTCCGCAGGGCTCCCACTTGTCCGACCCTCTCTGGCACTTCTCCACCACATAGCCCTTGATGTACGAGCCCCCATCGTACTTGGGGGGCTCCCAAAACAGGAAGATGGTCTTGGCACCCTTATCTCTCCACTTCAGGTTTTCCGGGGCGTCAGGCACAGCTGGATACACAGGATAGCACGGTTACCAGACATATCACACCAGGAGGAGACCCCCTCTGCCCTAGCAGCTACCTCTGGACGTACGGCTTCTTAACAACCTGGTCTCACAGGAATCTTTGAAATGACCACGGTCTCTTAACTCAAAATCAGTGGAATCCTCACGGAAACACGCCATTTTCTGTGATATGGCCACGGATTTTGCTCCAATGCAAGTTGATGACACTCCTATTCCGTGGCACACACACAGATCCCAGTTTAAATGAACGAGTCGACCACGGGCGCTTAACTCATAATCCATGGTGGCCTCATGGAATCACTTAAATTGTTAATGATAGTCACGTTCCGTGGCACACACACACACAGATCCCCGTCTCAACGGCCGAGTCAACCTGGTCTCAAAGGGATCCGTGAAATGACCATAGCCTATATATATATATATGAATGAAATTCATATTAACGGTATGGCACTATATCCCTGTTCTCGCCCATGCTTCAGGGAGTTCTGGTGGTCTCCGTGTATAATAAATAAATAAATAAATATTTATATATAACGAAATAAATAAATATCTATAAATATGTATGTGTATTTATATATATATATCAGTGCTGTCAAGCGATAAAAATATTTTATCGCGATTAATCGCATCAATGCCATAGTTAACTCATAGTTAACTAACAATTTTTTTTCTATGCTAAATATCCCTTGATTTCTTTGTTCCATTAATTTTTCTCATTTTAATGCTCTTATCAACATGGAGAAGTGCATCGGCTTGCCTTGTGCAAATGTTTTTTTATGGATGACAACATTGGCATATACTGATCAAAACAGGACGATACAAAAAAAAAGCCTATAGTGCAATTAAACGATGAACATACAAACATACTGCCTTGAACATAGCAGTCAGGCTACTGCTTCTTTGTTTTGAGCCACTAATATAGCACTAATATATATATATATATACACATACATATTTATACATAGGCCTGTATATTTATTTATTTTGATTCTTCGAGGAGGTCTGGTAGTCTCCGTATATAAATAAATAAATATAAATAAATAGGTATGTAGCCTATATACCTATTTACATACATACATATTTATATATATTTATTTATTATATACGGAGACCACCAGACCTCCTCGAAGCAACGAAAACGGTCTATTAAATTCAAGAAGGGCCAGGGAGAATAGGGATATAGTGCCATATCGTCAATATGAATTTCATGGTCAATGGTCAGATACAGATCTCGTTATAACAATAATTTATATCGATGTAACGAGAAAGGATGTAATGATAACGCCAAGAAAATAACGGCTAGGCCATTTTAACCGAATTCAGCCTATAACCTTATACATATAATAGTCTAAATATTAAATATTATAAATATTTAAATATTGTCATATCTGAATCCGATTTATCCGATTTTTGAGAAGACCCCCTCAAAAACTGAAACTAACCACGTTCTTTAAACCCAGTCCCACACCAGATTGTAGTAAAACTGCCCACAGCGGAAAATACATTACAATAACGGCTCTAAACATGTGACATGTATACGTTTTTTTGGCCTATTCTTTTCAATGGGCCTGTTTCCACGTGACTGTCATGGTTGCTATGGTGGTTGCCATCTACTGCCCCCCAAATCTTTCAATTTTCCACAGTTTAGACTTGTAATTAATAAGTTACTTTTGAAATCGACTTGACTCATTTTTTTTATCACTGTCTGGTGGCTTGTTACGTCACTCTGAAAGATGCGCAAGGAAATATTTGGTAGTGACACAGTCTATAACCAATTCGTGAAAGCAGAACATCAAGCTCATTGATTGAACGAGGCAGGGTTATTTGAAATAATTCATTAAGATATCATGTGTGACAGGTCATTCCTCCCCTTGAGTGTGTATTGACTATTTGTGTTGATTGAAATGCTCATTGCAAGCTTCCTGTTCATGTTTAGTGTACCCCTACTGTCCACAAGCACCCTAATGATCAATTAGGAGGCCGAAGCCCTAAAGGAAGTGATGCAATAGGTAACTTCTGAGTTAAGGACAGTAACAAGTAAGCTATAGACCTGGGGTCTCTTTTATATCAACGGGGGTCTCAAAGGATGCATACGATCATCAATGTAGGGATTCCAGCCCTACAAGAAATTACTCAGCAAGTGCTTCATCTCGTTGCACCTCACCCAGCGGCTCGCTTGCAAGATTTTGGCCTGAAATTCTTCCCAGACCTACACCGTAGCCATCCAACATTCATATCTGAGAATCAAGCCTCTCTTTAATAATGACAAAAAGTTATGAGAGAAATTCACATTAACTTTTTCTTATCTCATAAGGGCCGTGGTGCCGGCTCCTTTTGACTTTTTGACCCAAGACTTCAAAATCTTGTCCACAGGCCAGCTGTATATACACGAAACTTGGCCCTCTCTGACCCCGAGGGCAGGGAGGGGGGGGGGGGGGGGGCGGGGGATCTGAGGTTTTGGGTCAGGGTAAGGATTAGGGCTGGCCTTTTTCCAGAGACCCACAATTTTCAATCCCAAGATAATAATAATAATATTAATAAATGAAATGTATATAGCGCTTAATATGGTACTCTAAGATATACCCTGGTTAAAGGTCTAATGAACAAGATTTCATCGCTTGTCAACTAATTTAGATTAATTTCTAATAACGGCTTGTTGCCAATGCGTTTCAATGCAGCATTTGATTATGCTGTGTGAGCCTTTCCTGTAGGGCTGGAGCCCCCAGTGGATAATTTTGAGACCCTCTAAAGAGATCCCAGGTCTATAGCTTACTTGTTCATGTCCTCGCCTCAGTCACCTATTGCATCACTTCCTTTAGGGCTTCGGCCTCCTAATTGATCATTGTAGTATAATTGAATGCCCTCTTTCATATATATGACACCACCACCACTGGGACGTGGCAACAATTCTCCATATCCATATGGGGAGGGGGGGGGGTGTGCTTGTGGACAGTAGGGGTACGTACACTAGACATAAATAGGAAGCACACTCAGGAGGAGGAATGACCTCTCACGTATAACTTAATTAATTAACTTAATTAATTATTTCAAATAACCCTGCCTCGTTAAATCAATGAGCTTGGTGTTTTGCTTTCACTAATAGGTTATGGGCCTAGGCCAGGGATGGGCAACTTTCATGATAAAAAGGGCCACAATTCTTCATCATCACCATCAGAGGGAAACTGAGAGAAGCTACACATTTTTGAATTTGTTGGATATGATTTCCTGTATTCTGTTGCATTTTGGGGATGGCCACTACCTACAAAATCTTCCAGATTCATAACCTATGTATGGTATGTTGATTGAACCAACATACATTAATTTCATGTTTTCCATGCTCAAACAGCCATATGATTGGTTAGTATTTTGATCAGTGCAAAGGGCTCACATATATCATCATTCAATGATGTCACAAAACTGAAAAACAGTGGCCCAACATTAAGTGCAACAACTCAATGAACTCAAACCCAACAAGCATAATATTCACTTCAGGGTTGTGTAGTAGTTGTAGTGGCGACTTAAGTGGTATCGTTGATATCATGATATCGTTTCTAAGCAAACTAGACACATGGGTTTGCCTTTGAATAGTATGAACAGATTCTTCTTTCTTAACCAAGATTTCTGTAACTCAATTATTATTATTATTATTATCTTTTTTTTTGATTAAATAAAAATGATGTGCGGGCCTGACTGAGTGAGGATGCGGGCCGCCAGTTGCCCATCCCTGGCCTAGGCTATGTCACCACAAAATCTGTCCATGCGCATCTCTCAGAGTGACGTAACTAGTTCAATACAAAGTTCAATACAAAAATGACAAGTCAAAACTGTGTAAAATGGAAAGATATTTCAAGGTGTCCTTCTATTTCCTAGCCTTACCGTCGTTAACGTGGTTTGGAGCAGAGAAGTTTGAACTCATGAAGTCGTTTGCAATGTGAACGGTGCATACATTGTGTACATTAATGTCCCTCATCAAAGCATCCCGCTCCTATCTGGACAAAGTAGAGTGATAGTTGAGGTCCTTACTGGCAGGAGAGGAGATGTTGATCGGCTCATCGATGTAGGCTGGTTCTCCTGGACCACACTTGTTGCAGGCTGTAACGCTGAACAAGTACTCCTTACCCTCCATCACGTCGGTCACCGTGTGCTCCAGGTCCAGAACGTTCACGGCCACCTGGAGGAACCCAACAGAAACATCTTCATTTTACTGTTGTCTAAATTTGAATATAAACACCTTCATGTTACTGTTGTCTTAATGTGAAGATATACATCTGAATGTTACTCTAGTCTTAATGTGAAGATATACATCTTCATGTTACTGTAGTCTTAATGGGAAAATATACATTTTAATGATACTGTAACTCTAGTCTTAATGCGAAGATATAAATCTTAATTTAACTGTACTTAATGTGAAGATATACATCTTAATGTAGCTCTAGTATTAATGTGAAGATATAAATCTTAATGTTACTGTAACTCTAGTCTTAATGTGAAGATATCTAGTCTTAATGTGAAGATATA